>NW_024720636.1:0-24472 GCF_018991925.1 Homarus americanus
TTATCGAGTACAACAAAGGCCCCTGGTCGCGTATAACAAAGTCCTTTGGTCGAGTATAACAAAGTCCCATAATCGAGTATAATAAAGGCCCCTTATCGAATATAACAAAGTCCCCTGTTCGAGTAAAACAAACACCCCTGATCGAGTTTAACAAAACCCCCTGATCGAGTATGAAAAAGCCCCCTGGTCGAGTATAACAAAGTCTTTGGTCGAGTATAACAAAGTCCCATAATCGAGTATAACAAAGGCCCCTTATCGAATATAACAAAGGCCCCTGGTCGAGTATAACAAAACCCCCTGATCGAGTATGAAAAAGCCCCCTGGTCGAGTATAACAAAGCCCCCTGATCGAGTATAACAAAGTCCCCTGATCGAGTATAACTAAGTGTCCTAATCGATAAAACAAAAGACCCTAATGCCGTATAACAAAGTCCCCAGATCGAGTATAATAAAGTCCCCTGATCGAGTATAACAAAGTCCCATGATCGAGTATAACAAAGCCCCCAGATCGAGTATAACAAAGTTCGCTGATCGATTACAACAAAGTCACCTGATTGGTTATAACAAAGTCCCCTGAACGAGTATAACAAAGTCCGCTGATCAAGTATAACAAAGCCCCCTGATCGAGAATAACAAAGTCCCCTGGTCGAGTAAAACAAAGTTCCCTGGCCGAGTAAAACAAAGTCCCTGTTCGAGTATAACAAAGCCCCCTCATCGAGTTTAACAAAACCCCCTGATCGAGTATAAAAAGCCCCCTGGTCGAGTATAACAACTCCCTTCGTCGAGTATAACAAAGTCCCATGATCGAGTATAACAAAGGCCCCTTATCGAGTATAACAAAGTCCCCTGATCGAGTATAACAAAGTCCCCTGATCCGTTAAAACAAACACCCTTGATCGAGTTTAACAAAACCCCCTGATCGAGTATAAAGAAGCCCCCTCTTCGAGTATAACAAAGTTCTTTGGTCGAGTATAACAAAGTCCCATGATCGAGTATAACAAAGGCCCCTTATCGAGTATAACAAAGGCCCCTGGTCGAGTATAACAAAGCCCCCTCATCGAGTTTAAAAAAAAAACCTGATCGAGTATAAAAAAGCCCCCTGGTCGAGTATAACAAAGTCCCCTGGTCGAGTATAACAAAGTCCCATAATCGAGTATAAAAAAGGCCCCTTATCGAGTATAACAAAAGCCCCTGGTCGAGTATAACAAAAACCCCTGATCGAGTGCAACAAAGTCCCCTGATCGAGTATAAATAAGTGCCCTAATCGAGCATAACTAAGTCCCCTGATCGAGTACAACAAAGGACCCTAATGGAGTATAACAAAGTCCCAAGATTGAGTATAACAAAGTCCTCTGATCGAGTATAACAAAGTCCCCTGATCGAACATAACAAAGAACCCGTCATCGAGAATAAAAAAGCCCCCTAATCGAGTATAAGAATGGCACCTGATCGAATATAACACTGTCCCTAGTTGCGTATATACAAAATCCCCAGATCGAGTATCACAAAGTCCCCTGATCGAGTATAACAAAGTCCCCTGGTCGAGTATAATAAAGTCGCATGATCGAGTATAACAAAGTCCCCAGATCGAGTATAACTAAGTCCCCTGATCGAGTATAACAAAGGACCCTAATAGCGTATAACAAAGTCCCAAGATCGCGTATAACAAATTCTCCTGATCGAGTATAACAAAGTCCCCTGATCGAGTATAACAAAGTACCCTGATCGAGTATAACAAAGTGCCCTGATCGAGAATAACAAAGTCCCCTGATCGAGTATAACAAAGTCCACTAATCGAGTATAAGAAAGGCACCTGACCGAATATAACATAGTCACGAGTCGAGTAAAACAAACACCCCTGATTGAGTATAACAAAGCCCCCTGATCGAGTATAACAATGTCCCCTGATCAAGTATAACAAAATCCCCTGATCGAGTATAACAAAGTCCCCTGATCGAGTATAACAAAGTCCCCTGATCGAGTAAAACATACACCCCTGGTCAAGTATAACGAAGTCCCTGATCGAGTATAACAAAGCCCCCTGATCGAGTATAACAAAGTCCCCTGATCGAGTATAACTAAGTGCCCTAATCGAGCATAACTAAGTCCCCTGATCGAGTATAACAAAGGACCCTGATCGAACATATCAATGTCTCCGTCATCGAGTAGTACCAGCCTGGACTGGGGAGTAAGGCACCTGATCGAATATAACAATGTCCCTAGTCGAGTATATACAAAGTCCCCAGATCGAGTATAACAAAGTCCCAAGATCGAGTATAACAAAGTCCCCTGATCGAGTATAACAAACCCCCTCATCGAGTATAAAAAAGCCCCCCTAGTCGAGTATAACAAACTCCGCAGATCGAGTACAACAAAATCACCTTATCGAGAATAACAAAGTCGCCTGATCGAGTATAACAAAGCCCCCTCATCGAGTATACCAAAGCCCATGATCGAGTATAAAAAAGTCCCCTGATCGAGTATAACAAAGTCCCCTGATCGAGTATAACAAAATCCCCTGGTCGTGTATAACAAAGTCCCCTGGTCGAGTATAAAAAAGTCCCCTGATCGAGTATAACAAAGCCCCCTGATCGAGTATAACTAAGTCCCCTGATCGAGTATAACAAAGGACCCTAATAGCGTATAACAAAGTCCCAAGATTACGTATAACAAAGTCTCCTGATCGAGTATAACAAAGTCCTCTGATCGAGTATAAAAAAGCCCCCTGGACGAGTATAACAATGTCCTCTGGTCGAGTAAAATAAAGTCCCATGATCGAGTATAACAAAGGCTCCTGATCGAGTATAACTAAGTCCCCTGATCGAGTATAACAAAGGACCCTAATGGCGTATAACAAAGTCCCAAGATTGCGTATAACAAAGTCTCCTGATCGAGTATAACAAAGTCCTCTGATCGAGTATAACAAAGTAACCTGATCGAGTATAATAAAGTGCCCTGATCGAGAATAACAAAGTCCCCTGATCGAGTTTAATAAAGTCCCCTTATCGAGTACAATAAAGCCCCTGATCGAGTATAACAAAGTCCTCTGATCGAGTAAAACAAAGTCTCATTATCGAGTATAACAAAGGCCGCTGATCGAGAGTAACAAAGTCCCCTGATCGAGTTTAACAAAGTCCCCTTATCGAGTACAATAAAGCCCCTGATCGAGTATAACAAAGTCCTCTGATCCAGTAAAACAAAGTCTCATTATCGAGGATAACAAAGGCCCCTGATCGAGTATAACAAAGTCCCCTGATCGAGTGTACTAAAGTCTCCTGATCGAGTATAACAAACTCCGCTGTCGAGTACAACAAAGTCACCTTATCGAGAATAACAATGTCCCCTGATCGAGTATAACAAAGCCCCCTGATCGAGTATACCAAAGCACATGATCGAGTATAAAAAAGTCCCCTGGTCGAGTATAACAAAGTCCCCTGGTCGAGTAAAACAAAGTCCCCTGATCGAGTATAACAAAACCCCCTCATCGAGTTTAACAAAACCCCCTGATCGAGGATAAATAAGGCCCCTGGTGGAGTATAACAAAGTCCCCTGGTCGAGTATAACAAAGTCCCATGATCGAATATAACACAAGCCCCTTATCGAGTATATCAAGGGCCCCTGGTCGAGTATAACAAAATCCCCTGATCGAGTATAACAAAGTCCCCTAATCGAGTATAACAAAGTCCCCTGATCGAGTAAAACAAACACCCCTGAAAGACTTTAACAAAACCCACTGATCGTGTATAAAATATTTCTCTCATCGAGTTTAACAAAACCCCCTGATCGAGTATTAAAAAGCCCCTGGTTGAGTATAACAAAGCCCCCTGATCGAGTATAACAAAGTCCCCTGATCGAGTATAACTAAGTGCCCTAATCGATACAACAAAGGACCCTAATGCCGTATAACAAAGTCCCAAAATCGAGTATAACAAAATCCCCTGGTCGAGTATAACAAAGTCCCCTGGTCGAGAATAACAATGTCCCCTGGTCGAGTATAACAAAGTCCCCTAATCGAGCATAACTAAGTCCCCTGATCGATGATAACAAAGGACCCTAATTGAGTATAACAAAGTCCCCTGGTCGAGTATAACAAACTCCCCTGGTCGAGTATAACAAAGTCCTCTGATCGAGAATAACAAAGTCCCCTGATCGAGTATAAGAAAGACACCTGATCGAATATAACAATGTCCCTAGTCGAGTATATACAAAGTCCCCTGATCGAGTATAACAAAGTCCCCAGATCGAGTATAACAAAGTCCCCTCATAGAGTATAACAATGCCCCCTCATCGAGTATAAAAATGCCCCCTGGTCGAGTATAACAAAGTTCCTGATCAAGTATAACAAAGCCCTCTGATCGAGTAGAACAAAGCCCCCTCATCGAGTATTAAAAAGCCTCCTGGTCGAGTATAACAAAATCCCCTGGTCGAGTATAACAAACTCCCATGATCGAGTATTTCAAAGGCCCCGAATCGAGTATAACAAAGTCCCCTTATCGAGTATAATAAAGCCCATAATCGAGTATAACAAAGTCCCCTGATCGAGTATAACAAAGACCCCTGATCGAGTATGACAAAGTCCCATTATCGAGTTTAACAAAGTCCCAAGATCGAGAATAACAAAGCCCCCAGATCGAGTATAACAAAGTCCGCTGATCGATTACAACAAAGTCACCTGATCGGTTATAACAAAGTCCCCTGAACGAGTATAACAAAGCCCCCTGGTCGAGTATAGCAAAGTCCCTCATCAAGTATAACAAAGCCCTCTGATCGAGTAGAACAAAGCCCCCTCATCGAGTATAAAAAAGCCCCCTGGTCGAGTTTAAAAAAAATCCCCTGGTCGAGTATAACAAAGTCCCATGATCGAGTATAACAAAGGCCCCTGGTCGTGTATAATAAAGTCCCCTGATTGAGTATAAGAAAGCCCCCTAATCGAGTTTAACAAAACCCCCTGATCGAGTATAAAAAGGCCCCTGGTCGAGTATAACAAAGTCCCCTGGTCGAGTATAACAAAGTCATATGATGGAGTATAACAAAATCTCCTGATCGATTATAACAAAGTCCCCTGATCGAGTATAAAAAAGTCCCCTGATCGAGTAAGACAAACACCCCTGATCGAGTATAACAAAGTCCCCTGATCGCTTATGACTAAGTCTCCTGATCGAGTATAACAAAGGACCCTAATGGCGTATAACAAAGTCCCAAGATCGAGTATAACAAAGTCCCCTGATCGAGTATAACAAAGTCCACTTAACGAGTATAACAAAGACCCCTGATTCAGTATAACAAAGTCCCCTGATTCAGTATAACAAAGTCCCCAATGGAGTATAACAAAGTCCCTTTATCGAGTATAGTAATGCCCCTGATCGAGTATAACAAAGTCCCCTGATCGAGTATAACAAAGACCCCGGATCGAGTATAACAAAGTCACATTATCGAGTATAACAAAGGCCCCTGATCGAGTATAACAAAGGACCCTGGTCGAGTATAACAAAGTCATATGATCGAGTATAACAAAGCCCCCTGAACATGCATAACAAAATCCCCTGATCGAGTAAAACACACACCCTTGATCGAGTATAACAAAGTCCCCTAATCGAGTATAACAAAGGACCCTTATGGAGTATAACAACGTCCCAAGATCGAGGATAACAAAGTCCCCTGATCGAGTATGACAAAGGCTCCTCATCGAGTATAACAAAGGCCCCTGGTCGAGTATAACAGAGTCCCCTGATCGAGGATAACAAAGTCCCCTGGTCGAGTATAAAAAAGTCCCCTGATCGTGTATAACTAAGGCACCTGATCGAGTATAACAAAGGACCCTAATGAAGAAAACAAAGTCCCAAGATCGTGTATAACAAAGTCCTCTGAACTAGTATAACAAAGTCCCCTGATCGATTAAAACAAAGTCCCCTGATCGAGTATAACAAAGTTCCCTGATCGAGAATAACAAAGTCCCGTCATCGAGTATAACAAAGCCCCCAGATCGAGTATAAGAAAGGCCCCTGATCGAGAATAAAAAAGCCCCCTGGTCGAGTATAACAAAGTCCCCTGGTCGAGTATAACAAAGTCCCCTGAACGAGTATAACAAAGTCCCCTGATCGAGTAAAACAAAGTCCTCTGATCGAGTAAAACAAAGCCCCCTGATCCAGTATAACAAAGTCCCCTAATTGAGTATAACAATGTCCTCTAATCGAGCATAGCAAAGTCCCCTGATCGAGAATAACAAAGTTCCCTAATCGAGTATAAGAAAGCCCCCTCGTCGAGTATAACAATGCCCCCTCATCGAGTGTAAAAAAGCCCCCTGGTCGAGTATAATAAAGTCCCCTGGTCGAGTATAACAAAGTCCCATGATCGAGTATAACAAAGGCCCCGAATCGAGTATAAAAAAGGCCCCTCGTCGAAAATAACAAATTACCCTGATCGAATATAACAAAGTCCCCTGATCAAGTATAACAAAGTCCCAAGATCGAGTATAATAAAGCCCCCTCATCGAGTATAACAAAGTCCCCTGAACGAGTATAACAAAGTCCCTAGGTCGAGTATAAAAAAGACCCTTCATCGAATATAACAAAGTCCCCTGATCGAGTATAACAAAGACGCCGGATCGAGTATAACAAAGTACCCTGATCGAGTATAACTATGGCCCCTGATCGAGTATAACAAAGGACTTTAATGGAGTATAACAAAGTCCCAGGATCGAGTATAACATAGTCCCCTAATCGAGTATAACAAAGTCCCCTCATCGAGTATAACAAAGTCCTCTGATCGAGTATAACAAAGTCCACCGATCGAGTATAAAAAAGCCCCCTGGTCGAGTATAACAAAGTTCGCTGATCGAGTACAACAAAGTCACCTGATCGGTTATAACAAAGTCCCCTGATCGAGTATAACAAAGTCCCCTTATCGAGAATAACAAAGTCCTCTGATCGAGTATAACAAACCCCCCTGATCGAGTATAGCAAAGCCCATGATCGAGTATAAAAAAGTCCCCTGATCGAGTACTAGAAAGTCCCCTTATCGAGTATAATAAAGCCCCCTGATCGAGTATAACAAAGCCAACTCATCGAGTTTAACAAAAACCCCTGATCGAGTATAAAAAGCCCCCTGGTCGAGTATAACAAAGTCCCCTGGTCGAGTATAATAAAGTCCCATGATCGAGTATAACAAAGGCCCCTGGTACAATATAACAAAATCCCATGATCGAGTATATCAAAGTCCCCTGATCGAGTAAAACAAACACCCCTGATCGAGTAAAACAAAGTCCCCTGATCGAGTATAACAGTTCCAAGATCGCGCATAACAAAGTCGCTGGATCGAGTATAACAATGTCCTCTGATCGAGTATAACAAAAGTACACTGATCGAGTATAACAAAGTGCCCTGATCGAGAATAACAAAGTCCAATGATCGAGTATAAGAAAGGCCCCTGATCGAGTATAACAAAGTCCCAAGATCTAGTAAAACAAAGTCCCCTGATTGAGTGTAACAAAGTACCCTGATCGAGTTTAACAAAGAGCCCTTATCGAGTATAATAAAGCCCCTGATCGAGTATAACACACTCCCCTGATCGAGTATTCCATAGACCCCTAATTGAGTATAACAAAGTCCCATTATCCAGAAAACAAAGTCTCCTGATCGAGTATAACAAGGTCCCCGAATCGAGTATAGCAAAGGCCACCTGTCGAAAATAACAAAGTCCCCTGATCGAGTATGCTAAAGTCCCCTGATCGAGTATAACAAAGTCCCAAGATCGAGTATAACAAAGCCCCCAGATCGAGTATAAGAAAGTCCGCTGATCGAGTATAACAAAGCCCCCTGATCGAGTATAACAAAGTCCCCTGATCGAGTAAGACAAAGTCCCCTGGCCGAGTATATCAAAGTCCCCTGATCGAGTATAACAAAGCCCTGATCGAGTATATACCGTCCCTGGTCGATAAGACAAAGTCCCTGGCCGAGTATATCAAAGTCCCCTGATCGAGTATAACAAAGCCCCCTATCGAATTTGATCGGTAATAAAAGCCCCCTGGTCGAGTATAACAAAGTCCCCTGTCGAGTATAACAAAGTCCTAAGATCGAAAGAGTATAACAAAGTCCCCTGATCGAGTATAACAAAGTCCACTAAACGAGTATAACAAATGTCCCCTGATTCAGTATAACAAAGTCCCCTGATTCAGTATAACAAAGTCCCCTAATGGAGTATAACAAAGTCCCCTTATCGAGTATAATAATGCCCCTGATCGAGTATAACAAAGTCCCCTGATCGAGTATAACAAAGACCCCTGGTCGAGTATAACAAAGTCCCCTGATCGAGGATAACAAACTCCCCCGGTCGAGTACAACAAAGTCCCCTGGTCGAGTATAACAAAGTCCCCTGATCGAGTATAACTAAGTCACCTGATCGAGTATAACAAAGGACCCTGATGAAGTATAACAAAGTTCCCTCATCGAGAATAACAAAGTCCCGTCATCGAGTATAACAAAGCCCCCTGATCGAGTATAAGAAAGGCCCCTGGTCGAGTATAACAAAGTCCCCTGATTGAGTAAAACAAAGTCCCTTAATCGAGTATAACAAAGTCCGGTGATCGAGTATAACAAAGTCCCAAGATTGAGTATAATAAAGCCCCCTGATCGAATATAACAAAGTCTCCTGAACGAGTATAACAAAGTCCCCGGGTCGAGTATAACAAAGCCCCCTAAACGAGCATAACAAAATCCCCTGATCGAGTAAAACACACACCCTTGATCGAGTATAACAAAGTCCCCTCAACGAGTATAACAAAGACCCCTGATCGAGTATAACAAAGTACCCTGATTGTGTATAACTATGGCCCCTGATCGAGTATAACAAAGGACCTTAATGGAGTATATTAAAGTCCCAAGATCGAGTATAACAAAGTCCCGTGATCGAGTATAACAAAGTCCACTGATCGAGTATAAAAAAGCCTCCTGGTCGAGTATAACAAAGTCCGCTGGTCGAGTACAAGAAAGTCACCTGATCGGTTATAACAAAGTCCCCTGATCGAGTATAACAAAGCCCTCTTATGGAGAATAACAAAGTCCCCTGATCGAGTATAACAAACCCCCCTGATCGAGTATAGCAAACCCCATGATCGAGTATAAAAAAGTCCCCTGATTGAGTACTAGAAAGTCCCCTGGTCGTGTATAAAAGTCCCCTGGTCGAGTATTACAAAGTCCCCTGATCGAGTATAACAAACCCCTCTCATCGAGTTTAACAAAACCCCCTGATCGAGTATAAAAAAGCCCCCTGGTCGAGTATAAACAAAGTCTCCCCTAGTCGAGTATAATAAAGTCCCATGATCGAGTATATAACAAAGTCCCCTGAACGAGTATAACAAAAGTCCCCTGATCGAGTAAAACAAAGTCCTGATCGAGTAAAAACAAAGCCCCTTGATCCAGTATATAAACAAAAGTCCCCTAATTGAGTATAACAAACCTCTAATCGAGCATAACAAAGTCCCCTGATCGAGACAACAAAGGTCCCTGAATCGAGTATATGCGCGTCCCTGTCGAAAAATACCAACAAATTTCTTGATCGAATATAACAAAGTCCCCTGATCATATAACAAAGTCCTAAGATCGAGTATGTAATAAAGCCCTGATCGAGTATAACAAAGTCCCCTGAACGAGTATAACAAAGTCCCTATTTCGAGTATAAAAAAGACCCTTCATCGAATATAACAAAGTCCCCTGATCGAGTATAACAAAGTCCCCTGAACGAGCAAAACAAAATCCCCTGATCGAGTAAAACACACACCCTTGATCGAGTATAACAAAGTTCCTTGAACGAGTATAACAAAGACCCCGGATCGAGTATAACAAACCCCCCTGATCGAGTATAGGAAAGCCCATGATCGAGTAAAAAAAAGGCCCCTGATCGAGTACTAGAAAGTCCCCTTATCGAGTATAATAAAGCCCCCTGATCGAGTATAACAAAGTCCCCTGATCGAGTATAACAAAGTCCCCTGGTCGTGCTTAACAAAGTCCCATGGTCGAGTATTACAAAGTCCCCTGATCGAGTATAACAAAGCCCCCTCATCGAGTTTAACAAAAACCCCTGATCGAGTATAAAAATGCCCCCTGGTCGAGTATAACAAAGTCCCCTGGTCGAGTATAATAAAGTCCCATGATCGAGTATAAAAAAGGCCTCTTATCGAGTATACCAAAGGCCCCTGGTACAATATTAAAAAATCCCATGATCGAGTATATCAAAGTCCCCTGATCGATTAAAACAAACACCCCTGATCGAGTATAACAAAGTCCCCTGATCGAGTATAACAAAGCCCCCTGATCGAGTATAGCAAAGTCCCCTGATCGAGTATAACTAAGTCCCCTGATCGAGTATAACAAAGGACCCTAATGGCGTATAACAAAGTTCCAAGATTGCGTATAACAAAGTCGCCTGATCGAGTATAACAAAGTCCCCTCATCGAGTATAACAGAGTACACTGATCGAGTATAACAAAGTGCCCTGATCGAGAATAACAAAGTCCAATGATCGAGTATAAGAAAGGCCCCTGATCGAGTATAACAAAGTCCCAAGATCTAGTAAAACAAAGTCCCCTGATCGAGTGTAACAAAGTACCCTGATCGAGTTTAACAAAGAGCCCTTATCGAGTATAATAAAGCCCCTGATCGAGTATAACGCAGTCCCCTGATCGAGTATTCCAAAGACCCCTAATTGAGTATAACAAAGTCCCATTATCGAGAAAACAAAGTCCCCTGATCGAGTATAACAAAGGCCCCTGGTCGAACATAAAAAAGTCCCCTGGTCGAGTATAACAAAGTCCCATGATCGAGTATAACAAAGGCCCCGAATCGAGTATAGCAAAGGCCACTGGTCGAAAATAACAAAGTCCCCTGATCGAGTATGGTAAAGTCCCCTGATCGAGTATAACAAAGTCCCAAGATCGAGTATAACAAAGCCCCCAGATCGAGTATAAGAAAGTCCGCTGATCGAGTATAACAAAGCCCCCTGATCGAGTATAACAAAGTCCCCTGGTCGAGTAAGACAAAGTCCCCTGGCCGAGTATATCAAAGTCCCCTGATCGAGTAAAACAAAGCCCCCTATCGAATTTAACAAAACACCCTGATCGAGAATAAAAAAGCCCCCTGGTCGAGTATAACAACGTCCCCTGGTCGAGTATAACAAAGTCACATGATCGAGTATAACAAAGTCCCCTGATCGAGTATAACAAAGTCCACTAAACATGTATAACAAATGTCCCCTGATTCAGTATAACAAAGTCCCCTGATTCAGTATAACAAAGTCCCCTAATGGAGTATAACAAAGTCCCCTTATCGAGTATAATAATGCCCCTGATCGAGTATAACAAAGTCCCAAGATCGAGTATAACAAAGACCCCTGGTCGAGTATAACAAAGTCCCCTGATCGAGGATAACAAACTCCCCTGGTCGAGTACAACAAAGTCCCCTGGTCGAGTATAACAAAGTCCCCTGATCGAGTATAACTAAGTCACCTGATCGAGTATAATAACGGACCCTGATGAAGTATATCAAAGTCCTAAGATGGAGTATAACAAAGTCCTCTGAACTAGTATAACAAAGTCCCCTGATCGAGTAAAACAAGGTCCCCTGATCGCGTATAACAAAGTTCCCTCATCGAGAATAACAAAGTCCCGTCATCGAGTATAACAAAGCCCCCTGATCGAGTATAAGAAAGGCCCCTGGTCGAGTATAACAAAGTCCCCTGATTGTGTAAAAGAAAGTCCCTTAATCGAGTATAAGAAAGCCCCCTCGTCGAGTATAACAAAGCCCCCTCATCGAGTATAAAAAAGCCCCCTGGTCGAGTATAAGAAAGTCCCCTGGTCGAGTATAACAAAGTCCCATGATCGAGTATAACAAAGGCACCGAATCGAGTATAACAAAGGCCCCTCGTCGAAAATAACAAATTCACCTGATCGAGTATAACAAAGTCCGGTGATCGAGTATAACAAAGTCCCAAGATCGAGTATAATAAAGCCCCCTGATCGAATATAACAAAGTCTCCTGAACGAGTATAACAAAGTCCCCTGGTCGAGTATAACAAAGCCCCTTCATTGAATATAACAAAGTCCCCTGATCAAGTATAACAAAGCCCCCTAAACGAGCATAACAAAATCCCCTGATCGAGTAAAACACACACCCTTGATCGAGTATAACAAAGTCCCCTGAACGAGTATAACAAAGACCTCTGATCGAGTGTAACAAAGTACCCTGATCGAGTATAACTATGGCCCCTGATCGAGTATAACAAAGGACCTTAATGGAGTATAACAAAGTCCCAAGATCGAGTATAACAAACTCCCGTGATCGAGTATAACAAAGTCCCCTCATCGAGTATAACAAAGTCCTCTGATCGAGTATAACAAAGTCCATCTGATCGAGTATAAAAAAGCCCCCTGGTCGAGTATAACAAAGTCCGCTGGTCGAGTACAAGAAAGTCACCTGATCGGTTATAACAAAGTCCACCCTTATGGAGAATAACAAAGTCCCCTGATCGAGTATAACAAACCCCCCTGATCGAGTATAGCAAACCCCATGATCGAGTATAAAAAAGTCCCCTGATTGAGTACTAGAAAGTCCCCTGGTCGTGTATAACAAAGTCCCCTCTTCGAGTATTACAAAGTCCCCTGATCGAGTATAACAAAGCCCCCTCATCGAGTTTAACAAAACCCCCTAATCGAGTATAAAGAAGCCCCCTGGTCGAGTATAACAAAGTCTCCTGGTCGAGTATAATAAAGTCCCATGATCGAGTATAACAAAGTCCCCTGAACGAGTATAACAAAGTCCCCTGATCGAGTAAAACAAAGTCCTCTGATCGAGTAAAACAAAGCCCCCTGATCCAGTATAACAAAGTCGCCTAATTGAGTATAACAATGTCCTCTAATCGAGCATAACAAAGTCCCCTGATCGAGAATAACAAAGGCCCCGAATCGAGTATAAAAAAGGACCCTCGTCGAAAATAACAAATTCCCCTGATCGAATATAACAAAGTCCCCTGATCAAGTATAACAAAGTCCCAAGATCGAGTATAATAAAGCCCCCTGATCGAGTATAACAAAGTCCCCTGAACGAGTATAACAAAGTCCCTAGGTCGAGTATAAAAAAGACCCTTCATCGAATATAACAAAGTCCCCTGATCGAGTATAACAAAGTCCCCTGAACGAGCAAAACAAAATCCCCTGATCGAGTAAAACACACACCCTTGATCGAGTATAACAAAGTTCCTTGAACGAGTATAACAAAGACCCCGGATCGAGTATAACAAACCCCCCTGATCGAGTATAGGCGAAGCCCATGATCGAGTATAAAAAGTCCCCTGATCGAGTACTAGAAAGTCCCCTTATCGAGTATAATAAAGCCCCCTGATCGAGTATAACAAAGTCCCCTGATCGAGTATAACAAAGTCCCCTGGTCGTGCTTAACAAAGTCCCATGGTCGAGTATTACAAAGTCCCCTGATCGAGTATAACAAAGCCCCCTCATCGAGTTTAACAAAAACCCCTGATCGAGTATAAAAATGCCCCCTGGTCGAGTATAACAAAGTCCCCTGGTCGAGTATAATAAAGTCCCATGATCGAGTATAACAAAGGCCTCTTATCGAGTATACCAAAGGCCCCTGGTACAATATAACAAAATCCCATGATCGAGTATATCAAAGTCCCCTGATCGAGTAAAACAAACACCCCTGATCGAGTATAACAAAGTCCCCTGATCGAGTATAACAAAGCCCCCTGATCGAGTATAGCAAAGTCCCCTGATCGAGTATAACTAAGTCCCCTGATCGAGTATAACAAAGGACCCTAATGGCGTATAACAAAGTCCCAAGATCGCGTTTAACAAAGTCGCCTGATCGAGTATAACAAAGTCCCCTGATCGAGTATAACAAAGCACACTGATCGAGTATAACAAAGTGCCCTGATCGAGAATAACAAAGTCAAATGATCGAGTATAAGAAAGGCCCCTGATCGAGTATAACAAAGTCCCAAGATCTAGTAAAACAAAGTCCCCTGATCGAGTGTAACAAAGTACCCTGATGGAGTTTAACAAAGAGCCCTTATCGAGTATAATAAAGCCCCTGATCGAGTATAACACAGTCCCCTGATCGAGTATAACAAAGACCCCTAATTGAGTATAACAAAGTCCCATTATCGAGAAAACAAAGTCCCCTGATCGAGTATAACAAAGGCCCCTGGTCGAACATAAAAAAGTCCCCTGGTCGAGTATAACATAGTCCCATGATCGAGTATAACAAAGGCCCCGAATCGAGTATAGCAAAGGCCACTGGTCGAAAATAACAAAGTCCCCTGATCGAGTATGCTAAAGTCCCCTAATCGAGTATAACAAAGTCCCAAGATCGAGTATAACAAAGCCCCCAGATCGAGTATAAGAAAGTCCGCTGATCGAGTATAACAAAGCCCCCTGATCGAGTATAACAAAGTCCCCTGGTCGAGTAAGACAAAGTCCCCTGGCCGAGTATAACAAAGTCCCCTAATCGAGTATAACAGAGCCCCCTCATCGAGTTTAACAAAACACCCTGATCGAGAATAAAAATGCCCCCTGGTCGAGAATAACAAAGTCCCCAGGTCGAGTATAACAAAGCCCCATGATCGAGTATAACAAAGTCCCCGATCGAGTATAACAAAGTCCACTAAACGAGTATAACAAATGTCCCCTGTTTCAGTATAACAAAGTCCCCTGATTCAGTATAACAAAGTCCCCTAATGGAGTATAACAAAGTCCCCTTATCGAGTATAATAATGCCCCTGGTCGAGTATAACAAAGTCCCCTAATCGAGTATAACCAAGTCCCATGATCGAGCATAACAAAGGCCCCGAATCGAGTATAACAAGGTCCCCTAATTGAGTATAACAATGTCCTCTAATCGAGCATAACAAAGTCCCCTGATTGAGTATAACAAAGTCCCCTAATCGAGTATAAGAAAGCCCCCTCGTCGAGTATAACAAAGCCCCCTAATCGAGTATAACTAGGTCCCTGATCGAGTATAACAAAGGACCCTAATGGCGTATAACAAAGTCCCAAGATCGCGTATAACAAAGTCGCCTGATCGAGAAAAACAAAGTCCCCTGATTGAGTATAACAAATTCCCTGATCGAGTATAACAATTCCTCTGATCGAGTAAAACCAACCCCCTGATCGAGTATAACAAGGTCCCCTGATCGAGTATAACAATGTCCTCTAATCGAGCATAACAAAGTCCCCTGATTGAGTAAAACAAAGTCCCCTAATCGAGTATAAGAAAGCTCCCTCGTCGAGTATAACAAAGCCCCCTCATCGAGTATAAAAAAGCCCCCTGGTCGAGTATAACAAAGTCCCCTGGTCGAGTATAACAAAGTCCCATGATCGAGTATAACAAAGGCCCCGAATCGAGTATAAGAAAGGCCCCTCGTCGAAAATAACAAATTCCCCTGATCGAGTATAACAAAGTCCCGTGATCGAGTATAACAAAGTCCCAAGATCGAGTATATTAAAGCCCCCTGATCGAGTATAACAAAGTCTCCTGAACGAGTATAACAAAGTCCCCTGGTCGAGTATAACAAAGCCTTTTCATTGAATATAACAAAGTCCCCTGATCAAGTATAACAAAGCCCCCTAAACGAGCATAACAAAATCCCCTGATCGAGTAAAACACACACCCTTGATCGAGTATAACAAAGTCCCCTGAACGAGTATAACAAAGACCTCTGATCGAGTATAACAAAGTACCCTGATCGAGTATAACTATGGCCCCAGATCGAGTATAACAAAGGACCTTAATGGAGTATAACAAAGTCCCAAGATCGAGTATAACAAAGTCCCGTGATCGAGTATAACAAAGTCCCCTCATCGAGTATAACAAAGTCCTCTGATCGAGTATAACAAAGTCCATCTGATCGAGTATAAAAAAGCCCCCTGGTCGAGTATAACAAAGTCCGCTGGTCGAGTACAAGAAAGTCACCTGATCGGTTATAACAAAGTCCACTGATCGAGTATAACAAAGTCCCCTTATGGAGAATAACAAAGTTCCCTGATCGAGTATAACAAACCCCCCTGATCGAGTATAGCAAACCCCATGATCGAGTATAAAAAAGTCCCCTGATTGAGTACTAGAAAGTCCCCTGGTCGTGTATACAAAGTCCCCTCTTCGAGTATTACAAAATCCCCTGATCGAGTATAACAAAGCCCCCTCATCGAGTTTAACAAAACCCCCTAATCGAGTATAAAGAAGCCCCCTGGTCGAGTATAACAAAGTCCCCTGGTCGAGTATAATAAAGTCCCATGATCGAGTATAACAAAGGCCTCTTATCGAGTATATCAAAGTCCCCTGATCGAGTAAAACAAACACCCCTGATCGAGTATAACAAGTAGTCCCCTGATCGAGTATAACAAAGCCCCCTGATCGAGTATAACAAAGTCCCCTGATCGAGTATAACTAAGTCACCTGATCGAGTATAACAAAGGACCCTAATGAAGTATAACAAAGTCCCAAGATCGTGTATAACAAAGTCCTCTGAACTAGTATAACAATGTCCCCTGATCGAGTAAAACAAAGTCCCCTGATCGAGTATAGCAAAGTTCCCTGATCGAGTATAAGAAATTCCCTGATCGAGTATAACAAAGTCCTCTGATCGAGTAAAACAATGCCCCCTGATCCAGTATAACAAAGTCCCCTAATTGAGTATAACAATGTCCTCTAATCGAGCATAACAAAGTCCCCTGATCGAGAAAAACTAAGTTCCCTAATCGAGTATTAGAAAGCCCCCTCGTCGAGTATAACAAAGCCCCCTCATCGAGTATAAAAAAGCCCCCTGGTCGAGTATAACAAAGTCCCCTGGTTAGTATAACAAAGTCCCATGATGGAGTATAACAAAGGCCCCGAATCGAGTATAAAAAAGGCCCCTCGTCGAAAATAACAAATTCCCCTGATCGAGTATAACAAAGTCCCCTGATCGAGTATAACAAAGTCCCAAGATGGAGTATAATAAAGCCCCCTGATCGAGTATAACAAAGTCCCCTGAACGAGTATAACAAAGTCCCTAGGTCGAATATAATAAAGCCCCTTCATCGAATATAACAAAGTCCCTTGATCGAGTATAACAAAGCCCCCTGAACGAGCATAACAAAATCCCCTGATCGAGTAAAACAGACACCCTTGATCGAGTATAACAAAGACCCCTGAACGAGTATAACAAATACCCCGGATCGAGTATAACAGAGTACCCTGATAGAGTAAGACAAAGTCCCCTGGCCGAGTATAACAAAGTCCCCTGATCGAGTATAACAAAGACCCCTGGTCGAGTATAACAAAGTCCCCTGATCGAGGATAACAAACTCCCCTGGTCGAGTACAACAAAGTCCCCTGGTCGAGTATAACAAAGTCCCCTGATCGAGTATAACTAAGTCACCTGATCGAGTATAACAAAGGACCCTGATGAAGTATAACAAAGCCCTAAGATCGAGTATAACAAAGTCCTCTGAACTAGTATAACAAAGTCCCCTGATCGAGTAAAACAAAGTCCCCTGATCGCGTATAACAAAGTTCCCTCATCGAGAATAACAAAGTCCCGTCATCGAGTATAACAAAGCCCCCTGATCGAGTATAAGAAAGGCCCCTCGTCGAGTATAACAAGGTCCCCTAATTGAGTATAACAATGTCCTCTAATCGAGCATAACAAAGTCCCCTAATTGAGTATAACAATGTCCTCTAATCGAGCATAACAAAGTCCCCTGATTCAGTATAACAAAGTCCCCTAATCGAGTATAAGAAAGCCCCCTCGTCGAGTATAACAAAGCCCCCTCATCGCATATAAAAAAGCCCCCTGGTCGAGTATAGCAAAGTCCCCTGGTCGAGTATAATAAAGTCACATGATCGAGTATAACAAAGGCCTCTTATCGAGTATAACAAAGGCCACTGGTCGAATATAAGAAAATCCCCTAATCGAGTATAACAAAGTCCCCTGATCGAGTAAAACAAACACCCATGATCGAGTATAACAAAGTCCCCTGATCGAGTATAACAAAGCCCCCTGATCGAGTATAACAAAGTCCCCTGATCGAGTATAACTAAGTCCCCTGATCGAGTATAACAAAGGACCCTAATGGCGAATAACAAAGCCCAAGATCGCGTATAACAAAGTCGCCTGATCGAGAAAAACAAAGTCCCCTGATTGAGTATAACAAATTCCCTGATCGAGTATAACAATTCCTCTGATCGAGTAAAACAAACCCCCTGATCGAGTATAACAAGGTCCCCTGATCGAGTATAACAATGTCCTCTAATCGAGCATAACAAAGTCCCCTGATTGAGTAAAACAAAGTCCCCTAATCGAGTATAAGAAAGCCCCCTCGTCGTGTATAACAAAGCCCCTCATCGAGTATAAAAAAAACCCCTGGTCGAGTATAACAAAGTCCCCTGGTCGAGTATAACAAAGTTCCATGATCGAGTATAACAAAGGCCCCGAATCGAGTATAAGAAAGGCCCCTCGTCGAAAATAAAAAATTCCCCTGATCGAATATAACAAAGTCCCGTGATCGAGTATAACAAAGTCCCAAGATCGAGTATAATAAAGCCCCCTGATCGAGTATAACAAAGTCTCCTGAACAAGTATAACAAAGTCCCCTGGTCGAGTATAACAAAGCCTTTTCATTGAATATAACAAAGTCCCCTGAACGAGCATAACAAAATCCCCTGATCGAGTAAAACACACACCCTTGATCGAGTATAACAAAGTCCCCTGAACGAGTATAACAAAGACCCCTGATCGAGTATAACAAAGTACCCTGATCGAGTATAACTATGGCCCCTGATCGAGTATAACAAAGGACCTTAATGGAGTATAACAAATCCCAAGATCGAGTATAACAAAGTCCCGTGATCGAGTATAACAAAGTCCCCTCATCGAGAATAACAAAGTCCTCTGATCGAGTATAACAAAGTCCATCTGATCGAGTATAACAAAGTCCCCTTATGGAGAATAACAAAGTTCCCTGATCGAGTATAACAAACCCCCCTGATCGAGTATAGCAAACCCCATGATCGAGTATAAAAAAGTCCCCTGATTGAGTACTAGAAAGTCCCCTGGTCGTGTATAACAAAGTCCCCTCTTCGAGTATTACAAAGTCCCCTGATCGAGTATAAAGAAGCCCCCTGGTCGAGTATAACAAAGTCCCCTGGTCGAGTATAATAAAGTCCCATGATCGAGTATAACAAAGGCCTCTTATCGAGTATATCAAAGTCCCCTGATCGAGTAAAACAAACACCCCTGATCGAGTATAACAAAGTCCCCTAATCGAGTATAACAAAGCCCCCTGATCGAGTATAACAAAGTCCCCTGATCGAGTATAACTAGTCACCTGATCGAGTATAACAAAGGACTCTTATGAAGTATAACAAAGTCCCAAGATCGTATATAACAAAGTCCTCTGAACTAGTATAACAAAGTCCCCTGATCGAGTAAAACAAAGTCCCCTGATCGAGTATAACAAAGTTCCCTGATCGAGTATAAGAAATTCCCTGAACGAGTATAACAAAGTCCTCTGATCGAGTAAAACAAAGCCCCCTGATCCAGTATAACAAAGTCACCTAATTGAGTATAACAATGTCCTCTAATCGAGCATAACAAAGTCCCCTGATCGAGAAAAACAAAGTTCCCTAATCGAGTATAAGAAAGCCCCCTCGTCGAGTATAAGAAAGCCCCCTCACCGAGTATAAAAAAGCCCCCTGGTCGAGTATAACAAACTCCCCTGGTTAGTATAACAATGTCCCATGATGGAGTATAGCAAAGGCCCCGAATCGAGTATAACAAAGTCCTCTGATCGAGTATAACAAAGTCCCCTCATCGAGTATAACAAAGTCCTCTGATCGAGTATAACAAAGTCCACTGATCGAGTATAAAATAGCCCCCTGGTCGAGTATAACAAAGTCCCCTTATCGAGAATAACAAAGTCCCCTGATCGAGTATAACAAACCCCCCTGATCGAGTTTAGCAAAGAACATTATCGAGTATAAAAAAGTCCCCTGATCGAGTACTAGAAAGTCCCCTTATCGAGTATAATAAAGCCCCCTGATCGAGTATAACAAAGTCCCCTGATCGAGTATAACAAAGTCCCTTGGTCGTGTATAACAAAGTCCCTGGTCGAGTATTACAAAGTCCCCTGATCGAGTATAACAAAGCCCCCTCATCGAGTATTAACAAAACTCCCATGATCGAGTATAACAGCGCCTTTATCCAGTATAACAGGCCCTGGTCCAACATAACAAAATCCCCTGATCGAGTATAACAAAAGTCCCCTGATCGAAAGTAAAAACATACACCCGATCGAGCATAACAAAGTCCCTGATCGAAGTATAACAAAGCCCCTTGATCGAGTATATCGAGTATAACTAAGTCCCCTGATCGAGTATAACAAAGTCTCCTGATATATAACAAAGACCCCTAATCGAGTATAACAAAGTCCTGAGCGAGCGAGTAAAACAAAGTCCCCTGGCGAATAATAACAAAGTCCCCTGGTCGAGTATAACAAAGTCCCATGATCGAATAACAAAGGCCCCGAATCGAGTATAGCAAAGGCCACTGGTCGAAAATAACAAAGTCCCCTGATCGAGTATAACAAACCCCCCTAATCGAGTATAGCAAAGCCCATGATCGAGTATAAAAAAGTCCCCTGATCGAGTATTAGAAAGTCTTCTTATCGAGTATAATAAAGCCCCCTAATCGAGTATAACAAAGTCCCCTGACCGAGTAAAACAAAGTCCCCAGGTCGTGTATAACAAAGTCCCCTGGTCGAGTATTACAAAGTCCCCTGATCGAGTATAACAAAGCCCCCTCATCGAGTTTAACAAAACCCCCTGATCGAGTATAAAAAAGCCCCCTGGTCGAGTATATCAAAGTCCCTTGGTCGAGTATAATAAAGTCCCATGATCGAGTATAACAAAGGCCTCTTATCGAGTATAACAAAGTCCCCTCGTCGAATATAAAAAAGTTCTCTGATCGAGTATAACAAAGACCCCAAATCGAGTATAACAAAGTCCCATTATCGGGAAAACAAAGTCCCCTGATCGAGTATAACAAAGGCCCCTGGTCGAAAATAACAAAGTCCCCTGGTCGAGTATAACAAAGTCCCATGATCAAGTATAACAAAGGCCCCGAATCGTGTATAGCAAAGACCACTGGTCGAAAATAATAAAGTCCCCTGATCGAGTATGCTAAAGTCCCCTGATCGAGTATAACAAAGTCCCAAGATCGAGTATAACACAGCCCCCAGATCGAGGATAAGAAAGTCCGCTGATGGAGTATAACAAAGCCCCCTGATCGAGTATAACAAAGTCCCCTGATCGAGAAAGACAAAGTCCCCTGGCCGAGTATAACAAAGTCCCCTGATCGAGTATAACAAAGCCCCCTCATCGAGTTTAACAAAACACCCTGATCGAGTATAAAAAAGCCCCCTGGTCGAGTATAACAAAGTCCCCTGGTCGAGTAAAACAAAGTCCCATGATCGAGTATAACAAAGTCCCCTGATCGAGTATAACAAAGTCCACTGAACAAGTATAACAAATGTCCCCTGATTCAGTATAACAAAGTCCACTGATTCAGTATAACAAAGTCGCCTAATGGAGTATAACAAAGTCCCCTTATCGAGTATAATAAAGCCCCTGATCGAGTATAACAAAGACCCCTGATCGAGTATAACAAAGTCCCATTATCGAGTATAACAAAGGCTCCTCATCAAGTATAACAAAGGCCCCTGGTCGAGTATAACAAAGTCCCCTGATCGAGGATAACAAACTCCCCTGGCCGAGTATAACAAAGTCCCCTGGTCGAGTATAACAAAGTCCCCTGATCGCGTATAACTAAGTCACCTGATCGAGTATAACAAAGGACCCTGATGAGGTACAACAAAGTCCTAAGATCGAGTATAACAAAGTCCTCTGAACTAGTATAACAAAGTCCCCTGATCGAGTAAAACAAAGTCCCCTGATCGCGTATAACAAAGTTCCCTCATCGAGAATAACAAGGTCCCGTCATCGAGTATAACAAAGCCCCCTGATCGAGTATAAGAAAGGCCCCTGGTCGAGTATAACAAAGTCCCCTGGTCGAGTATAACAAAGTCCCATGATCAGTATAACAAAGCCCCCTGATCGAGTATAACAAAGTCCCCTGATTGAGTATAACAAATTCCCTGATCGAGTATAACAAAGTCCCCTGATCGAGTAAAACAAAGCCCCTGATCGAGTATAACAAAGCCCCTAATTGAGTATAATCAAAGTCCCCTAATCGAGTATAAGAAAGCCCCTCGTCGAGTATAACAAAGCCCCCTCATCGAGTATAAAAAAGCCCCTGGTCGAGTATAACAAAGTCCCCTGGTCGAGTATAACAAAGTCCCATGATCGAGTATAACAAAGGCCCCTGAATCGAGTATAACAAAGGCCCCTGTCGAAAATAACAAATTCCCTGATCGAGTATAACAAAGTCCCTTGATCGAGTATAACAAAGTCCCAAGATCGAGTATAACAAAGCCCCCTGATCGAGTATAACAAAGTCCCTTGAACGAGTATAACAAATTCCCCTGGTCGAGTATAACAAAGCCCCTTCATTGAATATAACAAAGTCCCCTGATCGAGTATAACAAAGCCCCCTGAACGAGCATAACAAAATCCCCTGATCGAGTAAAACACACACCCTTGTCGAGTATAACAAAGTCCTCTGAACGAGAATAACAAAGACCCCTCATCGAGTATAACAAAGTACCCTAATCGAGTATAACTATGGCCCCTGATCGAGTATAACAAAGGACCTTAATGGAGTATAACAAAGTCCCAAGATCGAGTATTACAATGTCCCCTGATCGAGTATAACAAAGTCCCCTCATCGAGTATAACAAAGTCCTCTGATCGAGTATAACAAAGTCAATTGATCGAGTAAAAAAAAACCCCTGGTCGAGTATAACAAAGTCCGCTGATCGAGTACAACAAAGTCACCTGATCGGTTATAACAAAGTCCCCTGATCGAGTATAACAAGGTCCCCTTATCGAGAATAACAAAGTCCCGTGATCGAGTATAAGAAAGCCCCCTCATTGAGTATAGCAAAGCCCATGATCGAGTATAAAAAAGTCCCCTGATCGAGTACTAGAAAGTCCCCTGAACGAGTATAACAAAGTCCCTTCATTGAATATAACAAAGTCCCCTGATCGAGTATAACAAAGTCCCCTGATCGAGTATAACATTGACCTCTGATCGAGTATAACAAAGTTTCCTGGTCGTGTATAACAAAGTCCCCTGGTCGAGTATTACAAAGTCCCCTGATCGAGTACTAGAAAGTCCCCTTATCGAGTTTAACAAAACCCCATGATCGAGTATAAAAAAGCCCCCTGGTCGAGTATAACAAAGTCCCCTGGTCGAGTATAATAAAGTCCCATGATCGAGTATAACATAGGTCTCTTATCGAGTATAACAAAGGCCCTTAGTCGAGTATAACAAAATCCCCTGATCGAGTATAACAAATTCCCATGATCGAGTATAACAAAGTCCCCTGATCGAATAAAACAAACACCCCTGATCGAGTATAACAAAGTCCCCTAAACGAGTATAACAAAGCCCCCTGATCGAGTATAACAAAGTCCTCTGATCGAGTACACAAAGTCCCCTCATCGAATACTAGAAAGTCCCCTTATCGAGCATAATAAAACCCCCTGATCGAGAATAACAAAGTCCCCTGATCGAGTATAATAAAGTCCCATGATCGAGTATAACATAGGTCTCTTATCGAGAATAACAAAGGCCCCTAGTCGAGTATAAGAAAATCCCCTGATCGAGTATAACAAATTCCCCTGATCGAGTATAACAAAGTCCCCTAATCGAATAAAACAAACACCCTTGATCGAGTATAACAAAGTCCCCTAATCGAGTATAACAAAGCCCCCTGATAGAGTATAACAAAGTCCTCTGATCGAGTAAAGCAAAGCGCCCTGATCGAGTATAACAAAGTCCCCTAAATGAATATAACAATGTCCTCTAATCGAACATAACAAAGTCCCCTGGTCGAGTATTACAAAGTCCCCTGATCGAGTATAACAAAGCCCCCTCATCGAGTTTAACAATACCCCATGATCGAGTATAAAAAACCCCCCTGGTCGAGTATAACAAAGTCCCCTGGTCGAGTATAATAAAGTCCCATGATCGAGTATAACATAGGTCTCTTATCGAGTATAACAAAGGCCCTTAGTCGAGTATAACAAAATCCCCTGATCGAGTATAGCAAATTCCCCTGATCGTGTATAACAAAGTCCCCTGATCGAATAAAACAAACACCCCTGATCGAGTATAACAAAGTCCCCTAATCGAGTATAACAAAGCCCCCTGATCGAGTATAACAAAGTCCTCTGATCGAGTAAACAAAGCCCCCTCATCGAGTTCTAGAAAGTCCCCTTATCGAGCATAATAAAACCCCCTGATCG
>NW_024720637.1:0-5135 GCF_018991925.1 Homarus americanus
ATCTAACGATACATGAACCACGCCTGATGCATAAAACCACGTTGGATATATAAACCACGTCTCTGATACATACCGTAAATCACGACGTTTGATATATTGTAAACCACGTCTTTGATAGCTACATAAAACAAGACGCCGGGATAAAGCTCAAAGAATTTATCAAGGAACTTTCAATCTGGGTTTTTAAAAATCTCACGACCAAAGTTTAAAAAAACATATATTTCACAAGAGCTCTTAAGCAAACTTTTAAGCCGTGGTTTTAAAAATGTCTCCTCCTAGCGTGTTCCAGATGGGTGTGTGTGTGTGTGTGTGTGTGTGTGTGACTGTAGGTATCTATGTATGTATGTGTTTCTGTATGTGTGTATGTGCAATATTTATGCGTATTAGTCTGTGTGTGTGTGTATGTGTCAATAAGTGTTTTTGTCACTTAATGTCTGAGAAAATGGGTCATCAACACAGTACTTTAACCTGATTGGCCGAAGAAGACTATACAAACTCAGCACAATAACCTGATTGGCCCATGACAGAGATACCCAACGAAGCACTTTCCTTGGATTGGACGATAACAACGATTATATCAATAAGGACACTATAACCTGATTGGTCGACGTTGGCAATACAAATACGGCACTTCACTCTGATTGGCCCACAACGACATCAACACCGCGTTATAACTTAACCTCAGGTAGCCCAACTTAACCTAACCTAATCCAACTTAGCCTTCCCATAACTTAACCTAACCCCACAGTGAGAAACATAATTTACTTCTATGACAGGCGTAAAGTTTTATCTTCTCCCATACGATAACTCAGCATCTTCGAGACGATAACTTAGAGAATCTTCAGTAGCGAATAGCTTACATATAGTTGTTGGTTTAATAAATATCTTACTATGTTATTTCGTATTCTCTCTCTCTCTCTCTCTCTCTCTCTCTCTCTCTCTCTCTCTCTCTCTCTCTCTCTCTCTCTCTCTCTCTCTCTCTCTCTCTCTCTCTCTCTCTCTCTCTCTCTCTCCCAGCCCTTAGAACAAAAGTTTATTATGCCTACAGCAACTTAAGGTCATGAGCGGGACTTTATATTTTGAAATAATGAGAGCTTAGTGAAGGTGAGGCCTGGGGTGTGTGTGTGTGTGTGTGTGTGTGTGTGTGTGTGTGTGTGTGTGTGTGTGTGTGTGTGTGTGTGTGTGTGTGTGTGTGTGTGTGTGTGTGTGTGTGTGTGTGTGTGTGTGTGTGTGTATTGTTTGTTTGTATATTAATGACATCTTTAACCAAATATAATTTCATATTAATAAACCGTTTTTAGAGTATGTTAGGGGGTATCATTTTCCCTCAGCATCTACCTTTATTCTTGTCCAATAACGTGATACCAGAATTTCAGAACCCATGTGCCCAAACCCTCACCATACTACCAAAGGTCAGAGGTTATGAATTAACTATATGAAATGAAATAACTAGATAGAACTAATGGAGAAAATTAATGAAGTAAGAAATTAAGAGAAAATAGGTTGAATAGTTTAAAAGTTAACCACAATGGGATAAAAAAAACATAGGAAAAGAAAAGATGCTGCACACAGGAGGAACGAGAACGACAAGATAAGGGCATACGGGGAGAGAATTCAGAACGCTGATCAAGGCAGCTTCACTCCTCTGGTGTTCACAACCTCTGGTGGGATGGGACCAAGTGCAAGATGCTTCTACGCCAGACTCGCAGAGGTGCTATCCGAACAGAAGCAGCAGTCCAGAAGTTATGTTACAGCCTGGATGAGATGTCGACTGTCCTTCTCTCTCCTTAGGCTGCTTTGCTCTGCCTCAGGGGAACGAGAGCATCGGCTCCAAAGCCGACAACAGTTGAAGATATTGACTATGAGGCAACAGTCACTGAATGCGGCATAGATCTGTGGCTCAACTAACTCAATACAGTTAGGGTAACTACTTATGTATTAGGATATTTAATTTTAAGGTAATAAAATGGCGGCGAAGGTGTGGTTATTGGGGAAGACTGGAGGCCACGTTTAAAAAATAATAATAATAGTAGTTGTGCTAGATGTGGTAGTGAGGGTGTGATTATTATTGTTATTATTGTTATTATTATTATTATTATTATTAATAATATTATTATTATTATCTTTATTATTGTTATTATTATTATTATTATTATTATTATTATTATTGTTATTATTATTATTATTATTATTATTATTATTATTATTACTTTTATTATTATTATTATTATTATTATTATTATTATTATTATTATTATTGTTGTTGTTGTTGTTGTTATTGACACTGGGTTGGGATTGGTACTGTGCATGTAAATGAACTCAGCTGAGGTGGTCGTTTGCCACACTCAGCTTTGGCACCCCCACCACACACACACACACACACACACACACACACACACACACACACACACACACACACACACACCATCCCTGACCACCGAAGGGTCAAGACGTACCTGGCGCTCCTCTGGCAGCAGCCAGGCCAACTGTTATGTTGGCCCATACCAACTCCCTCCCCTGAACCCTCCTCCCCACCGGAATATCAAAAATTTCTCGCCAGAAGTTACAATTTCATTTAGGAATGGAATGGAACCATTGTTGAATAGTGGTGAGCAGTGCTTAAGTCAGTGAAAAAACTCATAACAGTAACAGCTGAGTCGTACCCAAGCTAACCTTCACACAGTGAGGTCCCAGGTACCCAGTGATAACTGCCCCTGAGACTCAACAACACCAGCTACGTGTTAACGATTAATAGGGAGGCCTGGGACCACACCTCACTCAGTTGAGTGAGTGAGGTTCTGTGACACCAGGCCACGTGGTGTCCCCATGATGCTACGGGGGCCCGGACAAAAGCCCCCTACGACAAAAGCCCCTTGGACAAAAGCCCCTCAGTAAAAGTGCAAAATAGGACAAGCCCCCTGTTTCTATGTTAAAGAGAGGGTCATTAGAAATATTAAAAATATATAGATTTAGATATGAAATTATTACAATTTAAATAATTAGAATATAATAACTCTTTCAATTTTGATATAGAACATTATTAAATAAATAGAAAAGAGCAAAAAACGACGTATTTTACCTTCGTGTTCATTCTGTATTTACTGAGGTGACCCGAGGGCCCAGTGAGGTCACTGACTGTCAGGGGAGTAATTACCCCAGTAGACAAAACATAGGTCATTGCAGATTTAATAAACATTTCTTTTATACTTCTTTATAACTATAACAGAATACCCGAAGGTTAGGTTAGAGAAGTTCATAAACTGTAAAAAAATAAAATATTTATTTTAAAAATTCTTATTATTTCTCCTGGGGGACTTTTGTCCCAGAGGGCTTTTGTCCGAGGGGGCTTTTGTCCTAGGGGGCTTTTGTCCTACACTCGATGTTACGACACCACGTAGTGAATGAGTTGCTACGGCATCTTATGAGGCCCCTCAACACCATTTGTGAGGAATTACTACACCACATCAGGTCCCTCATAACACCACCTGTGATGGAACTATTACACCACGTGATCCCCCTCATAACACCATCTGTGAGGAATTACTACACCACATCAGGTCCCTCATAACACCACCTGTGATGGAACTATTACACCACGTGATCCCCCTCATAACACCATCTGTGAGGAATTACTACACCACGTGAGGTCCCTCATAACACCACCTGTGATGGAACTATTACACCACGTGATCCCCCTCATAACACCATCTGTGAGGAATTACTACACCACATCAGGTCCCTCATAACACCACCTGTGATGGAACTATTACACCACGTGATCCCCCTCATAACACCATCTGTGAGGAATTACTACACCACGTGAGGTCCCTCATAACACCACCTGTGATGGAACTATTACACCACGTGATCCCCCTCATAACACCATCTGTGAGGGAGTTACTACACTACATAAGTCATTTACAGTATATCCAATGTATATTTTCAGCATTAGGGTTACAGAACTTTCTCAATAAACCGTTAATTATTATTATTATTATTATTATTGTTATTACACACACACACACACACACACACACACACACACACACACACACTCACACACACACACACACACACACACACACACACTCACACACACACACACACACACACACTCACACACACACACACACACACACACACACACACACACACACACACACTCAAGGACAACAATACATGTTACAGGAAGCTCGGGTGTTAAAAAAAAAACAAGTGAATTGAATGAACGTTGTGGTTATTTCCTGCTTAATATTATACATTTATGAATCGGAGGACGTATTGCAGCTGTTGTGTATAACCTGTCAGAGGGTGTACACACTGAGATGATCTGGGATAACGGTGAGAGAGAGAGAGAGAGAGAGAGAGAGAAGTAAGTCGCTCACCTGATGACGTCAATGTTGTAGAAGCCGCCCTCGAACGCCTTGTTGACGTTCTGTGGCATCTCGGAGATGTTGACGCCCTTGTCGCTCACCGTCAGCTTGAGGAAGGGCAGCGTCTCCCCGGGCTTCATCTCCTTCGCCTTCGCCACCATCTCGTCTACGGGTTTCCTGGTGTGCTGTAGGGGGAGACAGACAGACATGTAGGACTTTGTTTTAAGGACTCGACGTGATCCTGTGAGAGTAGAGTTAAAACTGACTTTGTGGAATATTCGTGAACCTGAGCTTGTGCGGAGGTCTTAGATTAACTCTTTAAGTCCAGTGATGACCCTTGTGATACCCACCTTGATCCCCTGATACCCACCTTGATCCCCTGATACCCACCTTGATCCCCTGATACCCACCTTGATTCCCTGATACCCACCTTGATGCCCCAGAGGCCTCCAGCATCACGGCATCCCAGGTACTTGACGGTGAAGTCCTGAGGGAGGGGGAGGGTGGCGGAGGGCTGGTCCTGTGGCTTGGTGTCTGTAGGGCGGCAGTGACACATTATTATTATATTATTATTATTATTATTTACGTTGATGTTTACTATTAGTGTTGTTATAATATATTTTTTTATTATGCTCCAATTTTTTGTATGTATATATAAAATAGGTGAGGGTGGACCACAGGTGAGGGTGGACCACAGGTGAGGGTGGGTCACAGGTAAGGGTGGACCACAGGTGAGGGTGGGTCACAGGTAAGGGTGAGGGT
>NW_024720638.1:0-11005 GCF_018991925.1 Homarus americanus
GGAGAGGGAGCTGCATTGGTGCCACGCCAGGGAGGGAGGGGAGAGGAGCCATTGCTGCTGTCATGCTTGGGAGGATGGAGAGGAGCTTACACGTTGTTTCAGGCGCGGTAGGGAGTGAGAGGGAGCTGCATTATGCTGTCATGCTGGGGAGAGAGGGAGAGGGAGTTGCATTATGTTGTCATGCTGAGGAGGGAGGTAGAGGGAGCTGCATTATGCTGTCATGTCGGGGAGGGAGGGAGAGGAGGTCGCATTATGCTGCATGCTGCATTAATATGATGCAGCATAACTCCAGCAGTCTCACTACAGCTTTGTATGTTTACTGTATGTTTACAGTAGAATGAAAACCTGAGAGACTACTCAATATAAGTCCTTTCATTATCATTGTCACGGACACGGACACAAAAATTCAATGGATCTAAGTAACGAAAATAAGGAATAATTTAAGTTGTTGTCAAAGACTTTCATATGATTATTGTTTATAACTGAAGGTCTTGGAACTATTTTATCACAACAAAGAAATATAATGCAGTAAAACATGGACAGTGACGAAGTACAATAAAGAACAAACACAAACTGTGACATGGAGAACATCCAAGATACAGGAAGACAAACAATAGTAAAATGACAAGGACAGTCATGAGGACACTGAAGGTGAAACTAACAAAAGATACCTGGAGGAGTTGTTATAAATATTGATTTATGTTTTTAACTTTTTGTACTTTTTTGAAGATTTTGTTTTCTCCATAATACAAAAATATCGGTTAATATTCGTTTTATTCCAATAGGTATTTGGCATTTTTTTACCATTATCACTAGGATTATTTTCAGGTTAGGTCAGGTGAGGTCAGGTAAGGTAGGTTAAAGAATACCAAAATACCAAAAAAAAAAAAATATCTACCAATTGGGGAAATTGGGATGAAACATTTTTTTTACCCAATTTTCTCCAAGAGGTGTAAGATGATCTTGCAGCTTCATACAAATTCACTAAACAACAATAATAATCCAAGAGTTAGTAAGGCATCACCTGGTCATGTTAAGCCCACCTGGTGAAGATAAACATGTTGGTATTGTTTGTATCGTGACTGAACCACCTCACACAGCAGCCCTGAGGCTTTAGGCCACTGACTTAAGTGCTTACATTATACAAAATAACGCTCTGTAATGGCCGATGATGCTGTTTTGGTTGTCTAATTGTAGTTTCCAACACGGTAATTACAGCAGGTATCTTTTTATTATCCTGCCATTAAAATAATTAAGTGAATTTATAGACTTACGTAACATCATGAAAGTATAAACCGATGAATTAAAATTAAATAATTATCTTATAAAACAACTAATCTATTTAATTTTCCTTTGAGAGTTAAAGGGATAAAATACACACTAACTGGAGTCTAACTAACCTGGTGTGACTCCTCCGCCCCACCCAACACATAATCATCCACTCCAGGTAACCTTACACCGCCTAATGGAGCCAAACCTAATAGAATCACACCGAACTTATCCAAATAAACTTTTCAGTGGGTAACCTTGACTCTACCACACCTTGGCTTTAGACGCTAGTATAAGTCTGGCTGGAGGGACCGTAGTCATTATAAGGGAAGCTTTTTAATAATAGCCATTACCTGCGTCCCGTTAACACTAATGAAATGTTCCTAAAATTAAACAAACTACAATTAAATCCAAATCCTTTTGAATATTTACATAATTTACTGGAGTGTTTCATTATGTTAGTGTGGGGGGCGTTTGTTGTGGCCGGGACTCCTCTTCAGATAATATAAATACAGATAATGTTGTTTTAATAAGTAATCTCTTAATGAAAATGTAGAGAAAATTGGTCAACAAATCTTAACAGTTATCCTGATTTCTTAAAGAACAATAGAGGAATAAGAAGAGGAGGAGGAGGAGGGAAAGAAAAGAAAGCATAAAGAAAACAATATAACAAAGATGAACAACAGAGAAAAAAATGAAGAGTAAGATGAAAGAAACTTAGACTGATCAAAAAGACGTATAACAATCTGATTAAAACTAATCACTATATTAGATCAGATCAGATCAGATCAAGGTTAGGTTAGTTTTGGTTAGATAAGGTCAGGTTAGGCTAGGCTAGGCTAGGCTAGGCTAGGCTAGGCTAGACTTGTTTTACACAAGGTTAGGTTAGGTTAGGTTAGGTCAGGTTAGACTAGGCTAGCCTAGGCCAAGGTGGGTTGAGCTTTGCTGACGTCAGCAGGCAGACTTCCTCGCCTACCTTTCACCTCTTATAAACAGAACATTTTATGGTTCTATATACTGTACTTTGTTATCTCAGTATTTCACATAGAAAATAATACTAATAGAGAGTTTAATCTTGCATATAACTTTAGCTAAGGACACCAGTCAGTGTGGTGGGTGATACACAGAAGGAAAGGTTAAAAGAAAAACAATGTATTTCAGTTATAGTCTTGTATTTAAATAACTGCAGCTTAAGATAGGGTAATGATGACTATATATACAGTTGCCTACAGGAGTTCTTTTCCTCCCTGTTTGTCCATTATACTAATAATGTAGACATGAGGTGACAGGAGTTATGACTTCATATGATAAGTGTTACAGCCACTGACAACAGATTATCAGATTATGGGGGTTGGGGGGGGGGGCAGTTAGAGCAGGTGATCACAGGTGCTGCCTTTGCCTCCAGGTGTGAGTGATGTGACAGGAATTATGACCTCACAAGACAAGTGTTACCTTCAATGACACTTGTTTCATCAAAAGATTAAACACGTAGACGTTTACAGTCATCCATAGACTCACATTTATGGTACAACAGTTGCAGAAGTGCATGCAACACACCTGGTTCCACATTGATCTGATAATCCAACGATGCAGTGTACTGATAGATGGGAAACGAAATTGACTTCTATCAGGCAAGTAGTGATAAGCTTTCGGGCTTTAGCTGCGAAAGGTCAGTACTCGACTGAAATCCTCCTCAGACCAGTATATTACAGGGACACCAGTTGAGAACAAAATCACTTGGGAAGAGAAAAAAACTACTAAAAACATCATTAGTCGCAGCAGTAGCCTTGATAAAAGTATTTTCTCTTTGGTCATGCAAATAAATCCTCTCCTTCTCCCATCCTTTTTTTTTCTCAGTGAGAAGAACATCTCTCTCCCTCCTTACATCATCCAGTTCACGTTGTAAATCCACAGTGATCAGAACTGGTCTCTCTTCCTCTGACTTGTCTGCTACTATTAATGTTCCTATGTCCAATAGGGCACAGAGAGAGAGAGAGAGAGAGAGAGAGAGAGAGAGAGAGAGAGAGAGAGAGAGACAGAGAGAGAGAGAGAGAGAGAATTGTAACTATGTACAATTGCCTACAGGATAACCTTTCCTCCCTGTTGTGCTCATTATATTAATAATGTAGACATTAGGTGAGGTTCTTAGATTAGACTTTTTGTGCAAGAGATAGGAAACGTAGGACTTAGGTGTGTTCTCCTGTGGCTGGGATAGGGCATGTAGCTGAGAGGATAGATAGAGTCTTGTCAGGGGAAGTACCAATCCGGTAGTGTGTCTTAGAGTAGGAGGCAACGACATAGGAAAGGTTAGGAGTGAGGAACTTTTCAGCAGGTATAGGGAGGCATTAGGGAAGATTAGTGATAGGGTAGGGAACCCAATAGTATGTGGTGTCTCGTCTAGAAGAGGAGTTGGCGGTGAAAGGTTGTCCAAGGCAATTGCTATAAATTGCCGACTGGAATAAAAAAAACATTGTGTAAGCAATGGTTGGGCGTTCATTGATAACTGGCGACGATTCTACGGCAACGACTACCTGTACAGTCGTGACGGGGTACACTTGTCTGGAGCGTGAAATTGTCACTCCGAAGGGGAAGTTTCGCCAGTAGATAGAGGGGAGTATAATTGGTTACTCAGAACAAGGGGTAAAACAGGACCAGGGAAGGGTAGGTTTAAATGTGTACTACACAAACAGTAGGAGCATTAGAAATAAAATAGACTTGCTGAGAGCGGTTGTATGTACTGAGAATGTAGACGTCATAGTAGCCACCTAAACCTGGATGAATCTGGCGAGCAAGAACTTTTATCTGAGTAACACAAAGAAGGGTACAACCTTTTTCACAAGGACAGGGAAGGTAGGAAGGGGGGAGGAGTTGCACTCTTCGTCAGAGATACATTAAAATGGTGCATTAATAATACAATAAAGGGTGAAATAGGAACTGAGTCTGTATGGGTAGAAATGGCAGAAAGAAGCGAAAACTAATTATGGGAGAGATTTACCGGCCCCCAAGTCTTGGGAAAGAAGCAACTCAGCCCATATGGCAGGAAATGAGTAGGGCAGCAATATACAACCTATGCATTATGGGGGATTTCAACTTCAGAAATATTGACTGGGACAACATTGTAGGTGACTATGAATCTGAAGACTTCCTAGACGCAGTGCAGGACAATTTTTTGAATCAACTAATTACAGAACCTACTAGAGGTGACAATATATTAGACCTAGTATGAACAAATAAAGAAAATATTATCAGAGATATCACAATAGGGGAAGAACTTGGGAACAGTGATCACAGAGAAATCAGGTTTACCCTAAATTTGGAAAGGAAAAATAATGAAAATATGGTCAGAGTCCCAGACTTTCCATCGGCGGATTATAAGGGGTTAAGAAGGTACCTAGGCTTAGTTTAGAGTGTGTTGTATACACAATGTCCCGAGAAAGCAGTCATGATTATAAGAACCAATTTCGTCTTTCACTGCTTTTGAAGGCTATTGACTTAAGGGGAGGGGGGGGTGAGAGGCGTGGCCTAGAATGGCGGACAGGTGTAACGCTTGTCATTAATTAATAAAGAGCTTGTAAGCTGGTAAGATTAATTCGTGGAGGAATACTTCTCCTTTGTGAGTCAGCTTATTCACAACTTGATAACTCGGTTAAGCGCGATGTTTGCAGAAGTTGCTAACCATGTTAACAAGTTTAGCTAAGACGGTGACTATCGTGAAAGACTTTGGCTCCTCCTCGATAAAAAAAGTCAACTTGTTATCTCAGCGTTCATGTAGAGCGGGGAATCATTAGTTTTGGCACAGCCGGTGTTTCGCATAGTGTATGTGTCTTAATATTGGCATAGTTTATGTGAGTATATGTTTGTTAGCATAGCATGTGTGTCTCAGTGTTGACATGCCGAGTATATCTCAGTTTTGGCATAGCGTGTGTAGTGCATTCCAGAGGCAGGCGAAGATTTACACCCTCAACTGACTGGGTTTCGTGTGTATTCCACTACAACAACGAGCATTGCCCAGCGTGCTTGTTCAGTTTACCTTCATCGCTCTTTAAGACGTGGGAACAATACAAGAGGCGGTTTTCTGTAGTCTTACAACACCAGTGACGATCAATCCTGTGTCGTCCAGGGCAGAGTTGGATCCTGACATCAATTATACAGACATTCCACTCCACCAATTCTATTTATCTCATTCCACTCTTAGGTAAGGTGGATCAAAGGGTATAGAAATCTAGAAGGGTGAAATAACATTGGTGGAAAGCTAGAGTGGAAACCGACAGGAAAATACCTCCCCCTCCCCACAAAAATATTTAACACACGGGTAGAAAAATCAACACACATTGTATATATCCTGACTTTACACATGTAGTATACCAAGTGAATCTATAACACCCACGGAGATTCACAACACTTCAAACTAAACTATCTTACAAACCCTAACGTGTCCTTAATTAGATCAGGTTGGGTATAGTGATTCTATTTCATCAGGTGAGGGTTGGGAAGCCTTGTGTTCTCCCGTTAAAGGACCAGCTTGTTACCTATGCCTGTAAACCTTTTTTAAAACACAATTATGATTAGATTAGGTTAGGTTAGGTTAGGATAGGTTAAGTTAGATTGGGTGAAGTATGGTTAATCCGTGAATTAAAACAAAATTTTTTAATCTTCGTTTCGTTAATCTGACAATTTATTTTCGTGGGAGTATCAACAGCAAGAAGCACCAGGGTTGTATGCAGAGATGGGGGCTACAAGCATAATGAATTAACGAGCTTCAAACACTAAACAACCTTGAATGACAGACCACAAACGACACAATCTCTTCCCCTGATAACACCAATTACTAGAAAAAAAATATACCAGATTAAACTCTTCTTATACACAGGAAGAGCTAAGAGTGTTTAAAGGAAGTTAGTTTGATTTTCTATAATATCAGTAATATCGATTCTAACATTACAAAGTTGTTTATCCGTCAAAGACTTTTTATGCATTTTTATAATTTTATATTTATTCCCCGATATCCTGAGTATGTCCATTCGTGTGTTCGTTTCCGTGTATGATCATGTGTTATTGTGTTCGTGTGTCGTCCGTAGGTTCGTGTGTTCATCTTTCTAGGAAGGAAGTTTAACCCTGACAGCTTGAATAAAGGACCCTGGCCAAACTCTGTACCTGACATGACCCAACCTAACCTAAACACAATTTAAACTAAACTGAACACGACTAAACCATGCTGCTATCTATCTAAATTTTGTCAAGCTCAAATAATCCTTGTCACCACAGTCATACACCCACCAACCCACAGTCATACACCCACCAACCCACAGTCATACACCCATCAACCCACAGTCATACACCCACCAACCCACAGTCATACACCCACCAACCCACAGTCATACACCCATCAACCCACAGTCATACACCCACCAACCCACAGTCATACAACCACCAACCCACAGTCAAATGTTACCAACCCACAGCGTGTCATACACACCTATCAACCCACAGTCATAAAGTACACCCATCAACCTACAGTCATACACCCACCAACCCACAGTCATACACACCCACAACCCACAGTCAAGGTTGGGTGCCACCAACCCACAGTCATACAATCTATCAACCCACAGTCATACACCCATCAACCTGTTGTGTCATACACCCATCAACCTGGGCAGCGCTCATACACCCACCAACCCACAGTCAAACAGAAACATCAACCCATTAAATATACACCCACCAACCCGCAGTCAAAACACCCATCAACCCACAATATACACCCACCAACCACAGTCATACACCCACCAACCCAGTCATACACCCACCAACCCACAGTCATACACCCACCAACCCACAGTCATAAACCCACCAACCCGCAGTCATACACCCACCACCCGCAGTCATACACCCATCAACCCACTGTCATACACCTATCAACCCACAGTCATACACCCACCAACCCACAGTCATACACCCATCAACCCACAGTCATACACCCATCAACCCACAGTCATACACCCACCAACCCACAGTCATACACCCACCAACCTACAGTCATACACCCACCAACCTACAGTCATACACCCATCAACCCACAGTCATACACCCACCAACCCACAGTCATACACCCATCAACCCACAGTCATACACCCACCAACCCACAGTCATACACCCACCAACCCACAGTCATACACCCACCAACCCGCAGTCAAACACCCATCAACCCACAGTCATACTCCCACCAACCCACAGTCATACACCCACCAACCCACAGTCATACACCCAGCCTTTGTATCTGACTTTACCTGACCTGACTTAACCAGATCCAATCAAGAAACCCATTATTTTTCACCTCAATTACACCTTGAAGCAGGTATTGAGGCCACCTGACCTGACCTCAATTACTCTGCAGTATTCCCAAGGCATCTGACCACCTCTGCTAGCGTATTCGGTACACCTAACATGACATGACCTGACCTGGCCTGGCCTGACCTCCAAGAACGAGAAAATATACCCAAGATCTATATAAATCTATCCCAGATATTTAAACCTTCAATATATTTGTTTTTAGTTCATTGGTTATGTCTTTGTTTTGCTCTTGTGTTTACGGTTCTTGTTTATGAATTAAAGAAACGATAAGAGAATCCAGCCCGTCAAACTTCTACTGATAATCACAACTCGAATCATGCAACTGAAGAACAACAACAACAATAAAAAGAACAAGAACAAAAAGAACAGCAGGATATAATTCCTATAGAACCTCATGACTAGTTTATTAATGCCTTCAGAAACACTAACAACAATCCTCAGCCAACACGGACCTACAAAACATCAACAAGGTGACGACAACAACAACCCAGCTCGACAGCTCCAACCGCACCTGAATTTCCACGGGGTTTGAGCAGAAACTGCGGCGTTCTCTGAAAGCGGTCGGCGGTGGTTGAACGGGCATCATTGAACAAGCAACAGCAATAACCAGTACGCTGGGAATGTGTGTGTGTTGTGAGGTAGTGAAGGACCACAACATCTCACGTTTTGTGTTACACGTCAAAGACTGAACAATGTGAAGCAGCGGCCCTCCCCCCACACCACGCTGCCTGTAGTAACACCACCGTTAAAAAAGGACAAAACGGTACAATATGGAGGTGGGGGGTGGCGTGTGGACAAGACACGAGAGAGCGGCCTTGTTAATATGATGGTCACCAGACCAGGTGGCGGGTGTAGCTCTTCCTGCTGAATAAAAACCAAGAGCGAGTTTGACGACGCTACACGAACACCGTCCTCAAGGGGGACATCTTGGACTCGAGTGTGAGAGATAGAGACTCCCAAACAATCAAACACGTCTGGTTAATTCCTTCACTTTTATATAAGAACACATTCGTCTTCAACTAAACACGATTTCTTTTCAACTTCTCCTAAAAAAATTCCTCTTCGACTCCAAGGCTGAAATTCGAGTCCCACTTGAAACGAATAAAATGAAATATATGTGAAGAGAAAATGTAAATAGTGTGTTTGACTGTGTGAGGCTGATGGAAGCAACACTAATTATGCTGTATAATGGGTTGTGTTCAGTAAGGTCAGAGTGATTAGTGGCGCGCGCCATCACCACTTCCCGCCTCCTATACACGCCCCTACACCCACCACGCCTCCCTCTTGCCCAACTCAACACGCCCACTTAGCTACCCCTACACGCCCCTTACCCTCCCCCCACCATACACCACGCCCCTTGCTGCCTACCCCTTACGCGCCCCCACCCCTCCACACCACGCCCGCCCACTCATCGTACACTAATAAGGTGATAAGATTACCTCATCATGACACTGGTGTGAATCAGCATCAGGAACTCACCTTCCCCTGCATCAAGGTGCCCACCCTCACCCACCCCACCTGGCAGCCACTCACCTGCGTATTATACCACCTGACACGGGAAATCACACACACACAGGATGACACGGTAGAACACAGTGCTTGTAAGGTAAATAGAAGCCAGTCTTAATGGGTCCCAACCTTAAACTATTAGGACTGAGGCCCATTAGTAATGAGAGCCGTCAGGATTGGGACTCATTAAGACTGAGGTCTATTAAGACTGGAACCATTAGGCCTGTGGTATCTTTGGACTGAGGCTCATTAGGACTGAGAACCATTGGAAATGTGACCAATTGAATTGGGGCCCATTAAAACTGGGACCCAATAGGACTGGGGCCCATTAGGACTAGGGCCCATTGGGACAGGGGTTCATTTGATAAGATGCCCACCTAGTAAAAGTGCAAAAGAGGGCATGCAAGATTATTCTCTCCCCTTCCTACTCCACATATCAAGAAGCGCTCAACACACTGACCCTTTCGACTCTCACTGACCATCACCACGACCTCATCTGCAAATTTGGTAAGAAGCTTCTACACCATCCTCGACACCGGCTCCTACTACTACCTGAGATCCCTAGCCCGAGAATTGCTGTTTGACACCACAACCGCATCCAGCCCATAAGTGCACGAACTGATCGCTATAAGAACAGCCCAGTCCCAACCATTGTAAAAATTATCAATAACTTGTAATAAACCAGTGTATTCACTCCCAGTAAATACTACTACTTGCACTGTCACTATGTTGAAATGCACCGAGTTGAGCCTCTCATCTAAAGGTTACATATTCATTTGTACCATGCGCTACTTGTATTATTTCTAATTGAAACCCATTCTCAGTCATAACCCCATATTGTTTCTGGCCAGTTTTTCAACAAACCGCACCACATACACACATTATTATTATTATTATTATTATTATTATTATTATTATTACACTTAATTCTACCAGTTGAATCACAGGTGATGGCCGTCAGCCACGGTAGCTGATCACCAACTCAAAACCAGGGTTCGACTCCCTAATGAGAAAAATGTCCAATAAACATCATTTCAGGTCGAGTTGTTTACATATAGAATGGGGGACGGCCATCTTGTTTCCCTTTTTCACAGGGGGATTCTGCCGGCCGGTGTCACGACATGGCCGCCGGAGCCCATATAGCCCCTTTGTTACTACTGCTGCCGGATAAACCTGTGTTGTAACCATAGGTGTATCCGGCACCAATACACACCTGCCTCGAAGTCAGGTGTAACCACCACCTGTACACACCTGTATATCACACAACACAACACCTTCCACACCCCCAACCAAACTTAAAGCAATTATTATATATCTATAATGTAACTAACTACACATTACAATACACTGAAATAATGAAACAAAAATATATTCAGAATCTAAGAGAAGTATAGGAGAATAATCCTTAAATACAAACTCTATAAAACTTAATCTTGGTTGCACCGCATTTTTTTCAGTAAGACAATATATATAATTACATTGGGCAGTCCATTACCACAAATTACACTGATAAACGGTACGTAATGGATACTGAATTACAAGTCTCATAACTAAGTCTGGCTAAAACAGTGGTAGACATTGTTTAGACATAAGCCAATTGACTGCTGAGGTGAACATTAAACTAGTATGATAAAAATAGCAACCAATGATTTGAAGATTAATTAATGCAAATGTGAAATACCTAAGAGAATAGCAAATAAATGAAATACACCAACGCGATAAACAAATAAGAATGAATGGAAAATTATTGAACAATAAAATGAAAATAAGAAAACGAATAAACAGTAAAATGAAAATAAGTAAGAATAAAAAAAAGAATAACAATTACTACAATAAAACTAAATAAAACAAAATAAACAGAAAAGAATAAGAAACA
>NW_024720639.1:0-7776 GCF_018991925.1 Homarus americanus
CAAAGTCTTGAGCGGACCTTTTCTTCTGGATCCGTGCTGAGCGTCGAGGGACTTCATCACTGGGAAGGGTATGGGACTCAACACTGGTGGCGGGGCCAGCAGAAGGCAGTGTTACGGGGCGGAGAAAACGGCGGTTCCTCCACCACACACGACCGCTGGGTAACCGCACCTGGTAGTCCCGTGACCTGCCGAGACCCATGACTACGCCTACTTTGTCCCAACGTAGGGAGGTCGGGTCCTGAACACGGACTTGGGTGCCGACACTCAACCTGGGGAGGGAACGGGCGTGGTCGTTGTAGCGGGCGACGACGTCCTGAACACGTTCGGCGGCTCGGCGATCGCAATCCTCTGTTTTGGCCTGCCACTCCTTGGAGAAGGATTGAGGGTGAGCAGGGACACAAGAACGAAGGGGGCGTCCATACAAAACCTGGGCAGGGGAGCGTCCGGTGTAGTTGGGTGTGTTGCGGAGTTCAAGAAGACCCCGGTCGAAGGCCTCGCAGTCAATATTCCCAGAAGGGGCCACCTTAAGGATGAGGTGCTTCAAGGATTTGACAGCAGCCTCAGCGTGGCCGTTGGACTGCGGGTAATGGGGCGATGACAACACATGCCGGACTCCCCATCGGTCGAGGAACACAGCAAAGTCCCGGCTTGTGAACTGGGGCCCTCCGTCGGTTCGCAGGCGCACAGGAACGCCCACGTCACGGAAGTAGTGGCGGAACTTGCTGATGGTGGCGGCAGACGTCGTGTCATTACCGCACTTGATGACAACCGGCCAACCAGAGAGACGGTCGACGATAACAAGGAAGGACTTTCCTGGCACACAGAAAAAGTCAGCCGACACAGACTCAAAGGGGCGGGTGGGGTTGTCGTCACTCATGAAGGGTTCCTGCTGCTGGCTGGGTTGTAATACTTGGCAGGGCTCACACGCACGGACAACATTGGAGATGTCGGAGTTGATGCCGGGCCAGAACACAGTCTGTCGTGCACGTCGTTTGGTGGCCTCAGCTCCACGGTGGCTGTCGTGAAGGCGAGCCAAGGCGTGGGGACGTAATGCAGCCGGGACAACTACACGTGCTCCGTACAGAACAAGGTCTCCGTCGCAGTAAAGTTCATCGCGGAGTTTCCAATACGGGAGCAGGGTGTTGTGAAGATCGTAGCGGTTGCTAGGAAATCCATTCCTCACACACGCGACAAGTCGGACGTAGGAAGGGTCATCTCGGGCCGCTGTTCGAAGGTCCTCCATTGCCTTGTCGTCATCTGGTGACAGGTCCGAACGAAGGGATTGGACGGCATGGAGAGTGACCACAGTCCTAACGGAAAGAGCGAGGTCGGCGTCGAGCACATGGTCTTCTGGAGTAGGGCGGCTGACAGGAGAGCGGGATAAGGCATCAGGGATGCAGAGCTCCTTACCAGCACGCCACATTGCTGTGAAGATGTACGCCGAGAGCTTCTCTTTCAGACGCTGGAGGCGAGGGTTCTCAACGGCGTCTAGCGTGTAGTGGTTGAGGATCGGGACAAGCGGGCGATGGTCAGTCACTAGGTGAAAGTGTTGCAGGCCTATGAGGTAAAACCTGCACTTGGACGTCGCCCAGACCACAGCCAACAGCTCCAACTCAATGGTGGCGTAGCGCGTCTCAGTGTCAGAGAGGAAACGCGAGCCACACTGGACGAGCCGGAACTGCCCTCCACCATGATCCTGCAGTAGGGCGTATCCCACGCCATACAAGCGTGAGGCATCTGTCTGCAGAACTGTCGGCAAGGCTGGGGCAAACGTGGCGAGGACAGGTGGACGAGACAGGGCCTGTTTCACTTGCTGGAAGGCCTTGTCGTGGTCGGGGGTCCACAGGAATGTCCTCTTGGGGCTCATCAGGGGGCGAAGTGGTTGAGCAGCTGCGGAGATGTCTGACGAAAACTCTGCTAACTGGTTGACGAGACCGATGAAGGACCTCAAGTCGGTCAGGTTAGCAGGGGTGGGAAAATCCGTGATGGCGCGGACCTTTTCCGGGTCAGCTGCGATACCATTCCCTGAGAGGGTGTACCCGCAAAAGTCAGCTGAAGAGCTGGCCAGAACAAACTTGTCGGCATTTAGGGTAATGCCGTGCTTCCGGCACCTGTTGAGTACCTCGTAGATACGGCAGAGGTGATCCATATAATCCTCGTCGTACACGAGTATGTCGTCGACCACTTTCACGCAGTTTGCCAGACCTTGTAGAGCCATATCACCTCGAAGACAGAAAGCGTCTCCTGTAGCGGCGAATCCCATGGGGCCACGGCAATAACTGTAACGTCCATGCGGGGTGATGAAAGTTGTGAGTGGTAGGTCTTCTTCGGCAAGCTCTGTCTGCCAGTATCCACACAGGGCGTCCATCGTCGTGAAGAAGCGCGCCTTCGGGTTCACACTGCGTATAGCTGCAAAGGGCGTGGGAGAAGGGTGCGCAGGACGAGACACCTGGCTGTTGAGCTTGGAGAGGTCAGTGGTGATCCGAACACCACCTTTAGGTTTTGCGATGACAACCATAGGGTGACACCATGGAGACGGGTCATCGCCGGTTGGTGCAATAATTTCTTGGGCGACCATGGAGTCCAGCTCGTTTTTGACCGCCTCGCGGAAGGCCAGGGGAACCAGTCGAGGGGTGTAAATAGCGAAGGGCTTCACGTCGTCCCTCAGGTGGATCCTCATGGGGGGACCTGCCATCTTCTTGAGAGGCTTGGATTCCAGAGCGGACTTGGTCACCAGAACGTCGCTGAATTCCTTCAGGAAGTACTTCCGGGCATCCGAAGGAGAGGTGTCACTGGCAAGAGGTAGGGGTAGGGCGGCAGCAGGGTAGTTGCTGCTCCCTTCGTGCACCCTGTTGGCGTGTCTTACCTCAAGAATAGGTTTGGGGAAGTCCTGGGAGATGATGGCCAACTCTTGACAATGTCTGTAGGACAGCAAAGGAGTCGGGACACCGTTATGCACATCAATCCAGAGTGACACGACCTGTTGCCAAAGGTGACTTGTGCTTGGAGTGAACCCAGGGCCGGGGTCATCTGTGAACCATCTGCCATAAAGCGGAGATCCTTGGGGGCGGTCCTAGATCACTTGGAGAGAGCCCCAAGCATTGCAAATGCTGGGGACCGATGACTGTAGCATCAGCGCCGGTGTCGGGCAACATCTGGAGACGGGATGACACACTGCGGTAGGTCACAATGACACTGATGTACTGGGGAACTTTGGTCCTGGGACGCGGGGGGGGGCACACATTCCTAATATGGCTCCAGCGTTGTCCAGGGTCGTCGTGCCTCTGATTGGGAGACTGTGGGCGGCCCTCTCTGGTAGAAGGGCGCTGAAGCTTCCGTTGACGCTGTTCCTTGGGTTTGTTGGAAGGGCAACACTTGTCATAGTGGCCCAGACGACCGCACACATTGCACTGTACGTACTTAGCTGGGCACCGCACTGTGAGCGACCAGTGGCCCATACGGTCACAACTGTTGCAGGTAGACTGAGCAGCTGGACATACCTGTGTTCCGTGCTGCTTACCACAGTTGTTGCAAAATGAACCGGGCGTGGACGTGGTGGGCGAAGGCGTGGGAGCAGACTTCTTGTCCTTCTTGTACCGGGAAACAGCGCGTACAGCTGTAGGGGGAGCTCGGATGGCAGAGGTGGCACACCTGGCAGCCTCATAGGAGCGACATATCGTCAGCACATCCTGAAGAGAAGAGGAAGAGTCGAGGGAGGTGAGGCGTTGGACAAGTTCCTCGTCCTTAACACCCATCAGGATCACCTGCTTCAACTGGGTCTCCTCGCACTGCTGGTGGTGGCCTAAACATATATCTACCTCTTTGAGCTCTCTTAAGACGGCCATAAAAGCATCCAAAGACTCACCTCCATCTGTCTGCAGCTAAACAATTCCTCCTCATGAGCTTCATTCTGCATCATGTGTGGGTTATGCATTCGTACCTCCTCTACAGACTGGCAAGGATGAGGTACCCTGCAACTTCCCATGTTCAGAACACACTGAACTTCCAGGACAATTTCCTGCAACAAGACAGGTTGTTTAGGCTGTGACAAACTCTGGAGATCCACCATTGTAGCATAATCAGCCCACCGCCGCCGCCATTCGCGAAAAGTCTGGAAATTTACATCAGGCTCCAAGATGGGCGGTGTTTGAGCTGCTACTTTAGGTGGGGCTGGGGGGCGTGAAGGAAGCATGGATGAGGTATCTGAACCATTCAGTACCGAGGCAGTGTTAGAGCCAGGGGCTTGGTTAACAGTGAGGCGAGATATCAAGGCTTCAAACCGTGCACTGTCTTTCATTCTCCGTTGGTGGTCTCGTTCTGCCTCTGCCTGCCTTCTGTGCTCATCCGCCAAACGTCTGTGAGCTTCATCCTCGCGTCTCTCATCTCTCATAAACTTCATTAAGGCAATTATCTCTGGAGATAACGCTGAATGTTGAGGTGAAGGGCTGCGCGATGTTGTGGGAGCTGGGCCGGCCTGGTCATCCATCTCTGGGGGACTATCATCCGCTTGACTCATCCAGGCGCTGGGTCCACGGCTACGTAAGGCATGAGACATAACTACTTTATCTGTGTACTGTGTCTTAAATCAGTGTTGACCGGTCAGCCCGTCGTATCAACAAGATTTCAGACAAAAAATTTAATTAAATACACAGATAAGTAGGTTATATATATAAAATATATATAAGAACCGCGCGGTCAGCAAGTGTTAGTACATGTGTGTGTGTGTGTCCCAGGCAGGCAGAGCGTCTCGCCCCAGCTGTGAGGGGGGGTGGAGGCGGCGCTGTGAGGGAGGGGGGTGGAGATAGGAGTAGCTCAGTCGCTCTCTGTAAACGGTCAGAGGAGGGTGCGCTGAGCTCTACACCCCACAAATGCCCAGAACATGCCGTATACCTTGGAAATCCGTTCGAACAAGGTCACACATGAATGGCACGAAACACACAATGCACTAAACACTTCACAGAAAATCACTGTCACTGACACTGCTCCAAGTTGCGAAATTCTTCGAGGGATGACGCGGGGTTGACCAAGGCAGGAATCCATGTTGACTTTCCACAAACCCACTGTCACTCAGCACCCCCCAATAACATGCCATCGAAGGCCTGCGCGCGCCTTGAGTGACCTACGGGTAATAAGTTCTATATACGGGAGAGAACACAAACACCTGCTGTATGGTTTTGCGGTTCAGTTTACTGGATAAGGTAACACACAGGGTGGTGGCTTTTCACTCCTAACAAAGGTCCTGGTCGCTTCTAAAGACGACGTATAACGAGTGAAATGCAGTGGCAGCTTCCATACGTCGCCAGGCACATTAATTACGGCGTGCGGGATGGTAATAACATTGCCACACGCTGCTAAGCAGGCTGAATAAATATAAATGGGCACCTCACCATGCTTCACACATAATTACATAATCAGCATACATAATAGCCACCACCCAGTACACCTCTGACACTCTGGGTACCTCTGACACTTGGTACGCCTCTGACACCCCAGGTGCACCTCCCGGCACTCCCAGGTACACCTCTGACAGTCCCAGGTAAACCTCCGAAACTCCTAGATACACCTCTGACACTGCCAGGTGCACCTCTAACACTCCTAAGTATTCCTCTGACACTCCCTGGTACACCTCTGACACTCCCAGGTACACCTTAGACACTCCCTGGTACACCTCTGACACTCCCAGGTACACCTCTTTCACTCCCTGGTTCTCCCCTGACACTCCCAGGTACACCTCAGACTCTCCCAGGTACACCTCTGACACTCCCAGGTAAACCTCTGACACTCCCAGGTACACCTCCGATACTCCCAGGTACACCTCTGACACTCCCAGGTACTCCTCTGATTCTCCTAGGTACTCCTCTGTCACTCCCTCATATACCACTAACACTCCCAAGTGCACCGCTGACACTCCCAGGTACACTGCTGACACTGCCAGGTACACCTCAGACACTGCCAGGTGCACCTCAGACACTGCCAAGTACACCTCAGACACGCCCAGGTACACCTCAGACACTCCAAGGTGCACCTCTGACACTCCCAAGTGCACCTCTGACACTCCCAGGCACACCTCTGACACTCCCAGGTACACCTCAGACACTCCCACGTACACCGCTGACACTCCCAGGTACACCTCCGACACTCCCAGGTACACTTCTTACCTCCCAGGTACCTCCGACACTCCAGGTACACCTCTGCCTCCCAGATACACCTCGACACTCCAGGTACACCTCTGACCTCCCAGGTGCACCTCTGACACTCCCAGGTACTCCACTCACATTCCCTGGTACACCCCTGACACTCCCACATACACCTCTGACACTCCCAGTTACACCCCAGACACTCCCAGGTACACTTCTCACACTCCCAGGTACACCTCTGACACTCCTACGTACTCCTCTGTCACTCCCTGATACACGTCTAACACTCCGAGGTACACCGCTGACACTCCCAGGTACAACGCTGACACTGCCAGGTACACCTCAGACACTGCCAGGTACACCTCAGACACTGCCAGGTACACCTCAGTCACTCCAAGGTGCACCTCTGACACTCCCAAGTGCACCTCTGACACTCCCAGGCACACCTCTGACACTCCCAGGTACACCTCAGACACTCCCAGGTACACCGCTGACACTCCCAGGTACTTCACTGACACTTCCTGGTATACCTCTGACATTCCCAGGTACACCTCTGACACTCCCAGGTCCGCCTCCGACACTCCCAGGTACAACTCCGACACTCCCAGGTAAACCTCCGATACTCCTAGATACACCTCTGACACTGCCAGGTACACCTCTAACACACCTAGGTATTCCTCTGACACTCCCTGGTACACCTCTGACAATCCCAGGTACACCTTAGACACTCCCTGGTACACCTCTGACACTCCCAGGTACACCTCTCTCCTCCCTGGTTCTCCCCAGCCTCAGGTACACCTCAGACTCTCCCAAGATTGCACCTCTGACACTCCCAGGTACACCTCAGACACTGCCAGGTACACCTCCAGACACGCCCAGGTACACCTTAGACTTCAGGTGCACCTCTGACACTCGTGCACCTCTGACACTCCCAGGCACACCTCCTGACACTCAGGTGCACCTCAGACGCTCCCAGGTTACACCGTTGACCTCCAGGTTTCCGACACTCTAGGTACACTTCTTACACTCCAGGTACACCTCCGACACCCAGGTACACCTCTGACACTCCCAGGTACACCTCTGACCTCAGGTACACCTCTGACACTCCCAGGTACACCTCTGACACTCCCAGGTAAACCTCCGAAACTCCTATATACACCTCTGACACTGCCAGGTACACCTCTAACACTCCTAGGTATTCCTCTGACACTCCCAGGTACACCTCTGACACTTCCAGGTACACCTCTGACACTCTCAGGTAACCTCTGACACTCCCAGTTACTCCTCTGATGCTCCCAGGTACTCCCCTGACATTCCCAGGTACATCTCTGACACTCCGAGGTACACCTCTGACACTCCCTGGTACTCCTCTGACACTCTCAGGTACACCTAAGACACTCCCAGGTACACCTGAGACACTCGCAGGTACACCTCAGACACTCCCAGGTACACCTCAGACACTCCCAGGTACACCACTGACACTCCCAGGTGCACCTCTGACACTCCCAGGTGCACCTCTGACACTCCCAGGTGCCCCTCTGACACTCCCAGGTACAACTCTGACACTCCCAGGTACAACTCAGACACTCCCAGGTACACCCCTGACACTCCCAGGTGCACCTCAGACACTCCCAGGTAC
>NW_024720640.1:0-9487 GCF_018991925.1 Homarus americanus
ACTCGTCCAGGGTCCTTTGTTATACTCGATGATTGGGCTTTGTTATACTCGATAATGTGACTTTGTTATACTTGATCAGGGGACTTTGTTATGCTCGACCAGGGGACTTTGTTATACTCGATCAGGGGACTTTGTTATACTCGATGATTGGGCTTTGTTGTACTCGATCAATAGACTTTGTTATACTCGAATAGGAGTCTTTTTTATACTCGACCAGGGGGCTTTGTTATACTCGATCTGGGACCTTGTTATACTCGATCAGGGACTTTGTAATATCCGTTCAGGGGGCTTTCTTATACTCGATGAGGAGCCTTTGTTATACTCGACCAGGGGACTTTGTTATACTCCATCAGCTGTCTTTGTTATACTCCATCAGGGGCCTTTGTCATACTCGATGAGGGGGCTTTGTTATACTCGATCATGGGACATTACTATCTCGACCAGGGGACTTTGTTATATACGATCAGGGGATATGTTATACTCGATCAGGGGATGTGTTATACTCGATCATGGGACTTTGTTATACTCGATCAGGAGACTTTGTTACACTCAACAGGGGGCCTTTGTTAAACTCGATCAGGGGACTTTGTTGTACTCGATCAGGGGACTTTTTTATACTCGATCAGGCGGTTTTGTTATGCTCGATCACGGGCATTTGTTATACTCGACCAGGGGACTTTGTTATACTAGATCAGGGGACTTTGTTATACTCGATGAAGGGACTTTGTTATACCTGATGAAAGGGCTTTGTTATACTCGATCAGGGGCCTTTGTTATACTCGATCAAGGGCCTTTGTCATAATCGATCAGGGTACTTTGTTATACTTGATCAGGGGAATTTGTTATACTCGATGAGGGGACTTTGTTATACTCGATGATTGGGCTTTGTTATACTCGATCAGGGGACTTTGTTATACTCGACCAGGGGACTTTGTTATACTCGATCAGGGGACTTTGTTATACTCGATGATTGGGCTTTGTTATACTCGATCAGGGGACTTTGTTATACTCGACCAGGGTCCTTTTTTATGCTCGACCAGTGGCCTTTGTTATACTCGTTCAAAGGGCTCTGTTATATTCGATTAGGGGACTTTGTTATACTCGACCAGGGGCCTTTGTTATGGTCAACCTGGGGACTTTGTTATACTCAATCAGGGGAGTTTGTTATACTCGATCAGGGGACTTTGTTATACTCGATGATTGGGCTTTGTTATATTCGATCAAGAGCCTTTTCATAATCAATTAGGGGACTTTGTTAGACTCGAAGAGGGGCCTTTGTTATACTCGATGAGGGGCCTTTGTTATACTCAATCATGGGCCATTGTTATATTCAAACAGGGGACTTTGTTATACTCGATCAGGGGGCTTTGTTATAATCGATGAGGGGACTTTGTTAAACCTGATTAGGGTGCTTTGTTATGATCAATCAGGGGCCTTTGTTATACTATATCAGGGGCTTTTCTTATACTCGAACCAGGGGAATTTGTTATACTCGATCATGAGACTTTGTTATACTTGATCAGGGCCTTTATTATACTCGACCAGGGGAGTTTGATATACTCGATCAGGGGACTTTGTTATACTCGGTCATGGAGCTTTATTATACTCGATCAGGGGACTTTGTTATGCTCGACCAGGGGACTTTGTTATTCTCGATCAGGGGACTTAGTTATACTCGATGATTGGGCTTTGTTATACTCGATCAAGGGACTTTGTTATACTCGACCTGGGTCCTTTTTTATGCTCGACCAGTGGCCTTTGTTATACTCGTTCAGGGGGCTTTGTTATATTCGATTAGGGGACTTTGTTATACTCGACCAGGGCCCTTTGTTATGGTCAACCTGGGGACTTTGTTATACTCAATCAGGGGGCTTTGTTTTCCTCGACCAGAGGACTTTGTTATACTCGATCATGGTACTTTCTTATACTCGATCAAGGGCCTTTTCATAATCGATTAGGAAACTTTGTTAGATTCGATGAGGGGCCTTTGTTATAATCGATGAGGGGCCTTTGTTATACTTAATCATGGGCCATTGTTATATTCAAACAGGGGAATTTGTTATACTCGATCAGGGGGCTTTGTTATAATCGATGACGGGACTTTGTTTTACTGGATGAGGGGCATTTGTTATACTCGATCAAGGGCCTTTGCTATACTCGATCAGGGGACTTTGTTAAACCTGATCAGGGGGCTTTGTTATGCTCAATCAGGGGCCTTTGTTATATTATATCGGAGGCTTTTGTTATCCTCGAATGGGGGAATTTGTATACTCGATCATGAGACTTTGTTATACTCGATCAGGGCCTTTATTATACTCGACCAGCGGAGTTTGATATACTCGATCAGGGGACTTTCTTATACTCGGTCAGGGGGTTTTATTATACTCGATCAGGGGACTTTTTTATACTCGATCAGGGGACTTTGTTATACTCGACTAGGGGACTTTGTTTTACTCGATCAGGGGACTTTGTTATACTCGATCAGGTGTCTTTGTTATACTCGATCAGGGGACTTTGTTATACTCGATCAGGGGACATAGTTATTCTCGATCAGGAGACTTTGTTATACTCGAATAGGAGTCTTTTTTATACCGACCAGGGGACTTTGTTATACTCGATCTGGGGACTTTGTTATACTAGATCAGGGACTTTGTAATATCCGATCAGGGTGCTTTCTTATACTCAATGAGGGGCCTTTGTTATACTCGACCAGGGGACTTTGTTATACTCCATCAGCTGTCTTTGTTATACTCCATCAGGGGCCTTTGTCATACTCGGTGAGGGGGCTTTGTTATACTCGATCATGGGACATTACTATCTCGACCAGAGGACTTTGTTATATACGATCAGGGGATATGTTATACTCGATCAGGGGATGTGTTATACTCGATCAGGGGACTTTGTTATACTCGATCAGGAGACTTTCTTACACTCAACAGGGGGCCTTTGTTAAACTCGATCAGGGGAATTTTTTATACTCGATCAGGCGGTTTTGTTATGCTCGATCACGGGCATTTGTTATACTCGACCAGGGGACTTTGTTATACTAGATCAGGGGACTTTGTTATACTCGATGAAGGGACTTTGTTATACCTGATGAAAGGGCTTTGTTATACTCGATCAGGGGATTTTGTTATACTCGACCAGGGTCCTCTTTTATGCTCGACCAGTGGCCTTTGTTATACTCGTTCAAAGGGCTTTGTTATATTCGATTAGGGGACTTTGTTATACTCGACCATGGGCCTTTGTTATGGTCAACCAGGGGACTTTGTTATACTCAATCAGGGGACTTTGTTATACTTGATCAGGGTGCTTTGTTTTCCTCGACCAGAGGACTTTGTTATACTCGATCAGGGGACTTTGTTATACTCGATGATTGGGCTTTGTTATATTCGATCAAGAGCCTTTTCATAATCAATTAGGGGACTTTGTTAGACTCGATGAGGGGCCTTTGTTATATTCGATGAGGGGCCTTTGTTATACTCGATCAGGGGACTTTGTTAAACCTGATTAGGGGGCTTTGTTATGATCAATCAGGGGACTTTGTTATACTCGATGAGGGGCATTTGTTATACTCGATCAAGGGCCTTTGCTATACTCAATCATGGGCCATTGTTATATTCAAACAGGGGACTTTGTTATACTCGATCAGGGGGCTTTGTTATAATCGATGAGGGGACTTTGTTATACTCGATGAGGGGCATTTGTTATACTCGATCAAGGGCCTTTGCTATACTCGATCAGGGGACTTTGTTAAACCTGATTAGGGGGCTTTGTTATGATCAATCAGGGGCCTTTGTTATACTATATCAGGGGCTTTTCTTATACTCGAACCAGGGGAATTTGTTATACTCGATCATGAGACTTTGTTATACTTGATCAGGCCTTTATTATACTCGACCAGGGGAGTTTGATATACTCGATCAGGGGACTTTGTTACACTTGGTCAGGGAGCTTTATTATACTCGATCAGGGGACTTTGTTATACTCGATCAGGGGACTTTGTTATACTTGATCAGGGGAATTTGTTATACTCGACCAGGGTACTTTGTTATACTCGATCAGGGGACATTACTATACTCGACCAGGGAACTTTGTTATACACGATCAGGGGATATGATATACTCGATCAGGGGATGTGTTATATTCGATCAAAGCACATTGTTATACTCAGTCGGTAGGCTTTGTTATACTCAACCGTGGGCCTTTGTAATACTCGATCAGGGGAATTTGTTATACTCGATCAGGGGACTTTGCTATACACGATCAGGGGGCTTGGTTATACTCAACCAGGGGACTTTGTTATATTCGATCAGGTGGTTTTGTTATACTCGACCAGGGGTCTTTGTTAGGCTCGTTCAGGGGAATTTGTTATACTCGATCAGGGGCATTTGTTATACTCGATCAGGGGACTTTGTTATACTCGATCAGGGGCCTTGTTTTCCTCGATCAGGGGACTTTGTTATACTTGATCAGGGGAATTTGTTATACTCGATCAGGGGACTTTGTTACACTCGAACAGGGGACTTTGTTATACTCGATCAGGGGACATAGTTATACTCGATCAGGGGGCTTTGTTATCCTCGACCAGGGGACTTTGTTTTACTCGATCAGGGGACTTTGTTATACTCGATCAGGGGTCTTTGTAATACTCGATCAGGGGACTTTGTTATACTCGATCAGGGGACATAGCTATACTCGATCAGGAGACTTTGTTATACTCGAATAGGAGTCTTTTTTATACTCGACCAGGGGACTTTGTTATACTCGATCTGTGGATTTTGTTATACTAGATCAGGGACTTTGTAATATCCGATCAGGGGGCTTTCTTATACTCGATCACGGGCATTTGTTATACTCGACCAGGGGACTTTGTTATACTTGACAAGGGGACTTTGTTTTACTCGATCAGGGGACTTTGTTATACTCGATGATTGGGCTTTGTTATACTCGATCAGGGGATGTGTCGTACTCGATCAGGGGACTTTGTTATACTCGATCAGGAGACTTTATTATACTCAAACGGGGGCCTTTGTTATATTCGATCAGGAGACTTTGCTGTACTCGATCAGGGTCTTTGCTATACTCGACCAGGGGACTTTGTTACACTCGATCAGGGGACTTTGTTATACTCGATCAGGGCCTTTGTTATACTCGATCAGGGGAATTTGTTATACTCGACCAGGGGACTTTGTTATACTAGATCAGGGGACCTTGCTATACACGATTAGGGGGCTTGGTTATACTCAACCAGGGGACATAGTTATACTCGATCAAGGGACTTTGTTATACTCGATCAGGGGACATAGTTATACTCGATCAGGAGACTTTGTTATACCCGAATAGGAGTCTTTTTTATACTCGACCAGGGGACTTTGTTATACTCGATCTGGGGACTTTGTTATACTCGATGAGGGACTTTGTTGCTCTCGATCAGGGATTTTGTTATACTTGACTAGGGGACTTTGTTACTCGATCAGGTGGACTTTATTATACTCGATCAGGGGATGTGTTATACTCGATCAAGAGACTGTTATACTCGATCAGGAAGCGCATCCTATCAAACGGGGCCTTTGTTATATCGATCAGGAGACTTTGTTGTCTTTCGATCAGGGTATACTCGAACAGGGACTTGCGCCGATCAGGGGACTTTGTTATACTCGATCAGGGCCTTTGTTATACTCGATCAGGGGAATTTTGTTATATTCGACCAGGGGACTTTGTTATACTAGATCAGGGGACTTTGTTATACTCGATCAGGGCGCTGTTATACTGGATCAGAAATTTATTGCTCGACCAGGGACACTGTTATACTAGATCAAGGACTTTGTTATACTCGATGAGGACTTTGTTATACCTGATGAAGGGCTGTTATACTTGATCCAGGGCCTTTGTTATACTCGATCAAGGGCCTTTGTCTTAATCGATCAGGGGACTTTATGTCTTGAAGTCAGAATTTGTTGCTCGATCAGGGGACTTTGTTATACTCGACCAGGGTCTTTTGTTATACTCGATGATTGGGCTTTGTTATACTCGATAAGGGGACTTTGTTATACTCGATCAGGGGACTTTGTTATGCTCGACCAGGGGACTTTGTTATTCTCGATCAGGGGACTTAGTTATACTCGATGATTGGGCTTTGTTATACTCGATCAAGAGACTTTGTTATACTCGACCATGGTCCTTTTTTATGCTCGACCAGTGGCCTTTGTTATACTCGTTCAAGAGGCTTTGTTATACTCGATCATGGGACTTTGTTATACTCGATCAAGGGCCTTTTCATAATCGATTAGGGGACTTTGTTAGACTCGATGAGAGGCCTTTGTTATAATCGATGAGGGGCCTTTGTTATACTTAATCATGGGCCATTGTTATATTCAAACAGGGGAATTAGTTATACTCGATCAGGGGGCTTTGTTATAATCGATGAGGGGACTTTGTTATACTGGATGAGGGGCATTTGTTATACTCGATCAAGGGCCTTTGCTATACTCGATCAGGGGACTTTGTTAAACCTGATCAGGGGGCTTTGTTATGCTCAATCAGGGGCCTTTGTTATATTATATCGGGGGATTTTGTTATCCTCGAACCGGGGGAATTTGTTATACTCGATCATGAGACTTTGTTATACTTGATCAGGGCCTTTATTATACTCGACTAGGGGAGTTTGATATACTCGATCAGGGGACTTTGTTATACTCGGTCAGGGGGCTTTATTATACTTGATCAGGGGACTTTGTTATACTCGATCAGGGGACTTTGTTATACTTGATCAGGGGAATTTGTTATACTCGACCAGGGTACTTTGTTATACTCGATCAGGGGACATTACTCTACTCGACCAGGGAACTTTGTTATACACGATCAGGGGATATGATAAACTCGATCAGGGGGCTTGGTTATACTCAACCAGGGGACTTTGTTATATTCGATCAGGTGGTTTTGTTATACTCGACCAGGGGTCTTTGTTCGGCTCGATCAGGGGAATTTGTTATACTCGATCAGGGGCATTTGTTATACTCGATCAGGGGACTTTGTTGTACTCGATGATTGGGCTTTGTTATACTCGATCAGGGGACTTTTTTATACTCGATCAGGCGGCTTTGTTATGCTCGATTACGGGAATTTGTTATACTTGACCAGAGGACTTTGTTTTACTCGATCAGGGGACTTTATTATACTCGATCAGGGGACTTTGTTATACTCCTTCAGGGTACTTTGTTATACTCGATGATTGGGCTTTGTTATACTCGATCAGGGGATGTGTTATACTCGATCAGGGGACTTTGTTATACTCGATCAGGAGACTTTATTATACTCAAACGGGGGCCTTTGTTATACTCGATCAGGAGACTTTGTTGTACTCGATCAGGGGACTTTGTTATACTCGATGATTGGGCTTTGTTATACTCGATCAGGGGATGTGTTATACTCGATCAGGGGACTTTGTTGTACTCGATCAGGCGGCTTTGTTATGCTCGATTACGGGAATTTGTTATACTCGACCAGGGGACTTTGTTATACTCGATCATTGGACTTTTTTTTACTCCATCAGGAGACTTTGTTATACTCGACCAGGGGACTTTGTTATTCTCGATTAGGGGACTTTTTTATACTCGATCAGGGGGCTTTGTTATCCTCAATTAGGGGACTTTGTTATACTTGACCAGAGGACTTTGTTTTACTCGATCAGGGGACTTTATTATACTCGATCAGGGGACTTTGTTATACTCCGTCAGGGGACTTTGTTATACTCGATGATTGGGCTTTGTTATACTCGATCAGGGGATGCGTTATACTCGATCAGGGGACTTTGTTATACTCGATCAGGAGACTTTATTATACTCAAACGGGGGCCTTTGTTATACTCGATCAGGAGACTTTGTTGTACTCGATCAGGGGACTTTGTTATACTCGACCAGGGGACTTTGTTATACTCGATCATGGGAGTTTGTTATACTCGATCAGGGCCTTTGTTATACTCGATCAGGGGAATTTGTTATACTCGACCAGGGGACTTTGTTATACTAGATCAGTGGATTTTGTTATACTCGATGAGGGGACTTTGTTATACCTGATGAAAGGGCTTTGTTATACTCAATCAGGGGCCTTTGTTATACTCGATCAAGGGCCTTTGTCATAATCGATCAGGGGACTTTGTTATACTTGATCAGGGGAATTTGTTATACTTGATCAGGGGACTTTGTTATACTCGATGATTGGGGTTTGTTATACTCGATCAGGGGACTTTGTTATACTCGACCAGGGGACTTTGTTATACTCGATCTGGGGACTTTGTTATATTCGATGAGGGACTTTGTAATATCCGATCAGGGGGCTTTCTTATACTCGATGAGGGGCCTTTGTTATACTCGACCAGGGGACTTTGTTATACTCCATCAGCTGTCTTTGTTATACTCCATCAGGGGCCTTTGTCATACTCGATGAGGGGGCTTAGTTATACTCGATCATGGGACATTACAATCTCGACCAGGGGACTTTGTTATATACGATCAGGGGATATGTTATACTCTATCAGGGGATGTGTTAAACTCGATCAGGGGACTTTGTTATACTCGATGAGGAGAATTTGTTACACTCAACCGGGGGCCTTTGTTATACTCGATCAGGGGACTTTGTTGTGCTCGATCAGGGGACTTTTTTATACTTGATCAGGGGACTTTGTTGTACTCGATCAGGGGACTTTTTTATACTCGATCAGGCGGCATTGTTATGCTCGATCACGGGAATTTGTTATACTCGACCAGGGGACTTTGTTATACTCGATCATTGGTTTTTCTCCATCAGGAGACTTTGTTATACTCGACCAGGGGACTTTGTTATTCTCGATTAGGGGACTTTGTTATACTCGATTAGAGGGCTTTGTTATCCTCGATTAGGGGACTTTGTTATACTTGACCAGATGACTTTGTTTTACTCGATCAGGGGAGTTTATTATACTCGATCAGGGGACTTTGTAATACTCCTTGAGGGGACTTTGTTATACTCGATGATTGGGCTTTGTTATACTCGATCAGGGGATGTGTTATTCTCGATGAGGAGACTTTGTTGTACTCGATCAGGGGACTTTGTTATACTCGACCAGGGAACTTTGTTATACTCGATCAGGGGACTTTGTTATCCTCGATTAGGGCCTTTGTTATACTCGATCAGGGAAATTTGTTATACTCGACCAGGGGACTTTGTTATACTAGATCAGGGGATTTTGTTATACTCGATGAGGGGACTTTGTTATACCTGATGAAAGGGCTTTGTTATACTCGATCAGGGGCCTTTGTTATACTCGATCAAGGGCCTTTGTCATAATCAATCAGGGGACTTTGTTATACTTGATCAGGGGAATTTGTTATACTTGATCAGGTGACTTTGTTATACTCGATGATTGGGCTTTGTTATACTCGATCAGGGGACATTGTTATACTCGTCCAGGGTCCTTTGTTATACTCGATGATTGGGCTTTGTTATA
>NW_024720641.1:0-14940 GCF_018991925.1 Homarus americanus
TACGGTGCCATGTATTGCTCAGACACTTCAGGTACCCTCGGACGTCCAGGTACACCTCTAGACACTCCAGGTACACCTCTGACACTCCAGGTGCTGCTGTCACCCTGCAGGTTACACCTGACCTCCAGTTGCACCCTTACACTCCCAGGTACTTGACAATCCAGGTACACCTCAGACAATCCAGGTACACCTTTGACACTTCAGGTACATTCCTGACACTTCAGGTACACCTCTGACCTCCCAGGTACACAAAAGACACCCAGGTACACCACTGACACCGGTACACCTCTGCCTCCAAGGTACACCAATGACACACTCAGGTCACCTCTGATGCTTGGGGTACACCTCTTGCCACTTCAGGTACGCAATGATAGCTCCAGGTACACTGCTACTCTCAGGTACAACGCTGACACTGCCAGGTACACCTCAGACGCTCGGAGGCTCAGACACCACAGTAACACCTCAGACGCTCCAAGGTGCACCTGTGACACTCCAAGTGCACCTCTGACACTCCCAGGCACACCTCTGCCTCCCAGGTACACCTCACACTTCTCAGGAATACCTCTGACCTCTCAGGTACACCTCACCAGGTACACCTCTGCACTCCCAGGTACACCTATCCACTACCAGGTACACCTCTTGACGCTCCCAGGTATTCCACTGACACTTCAGATACACCTCTGACCTCCTGGTACACCTCTGGACGCTCCCAGGTGCACCAGTGACACACCAGGTACACCTCTGATGCTTCAGGTACGCCCCTGCCGCTTCCAGGTACACCAATGATACTCCCAGGTATACCGCTGGCCTCAGGTACCTCTGACCTCTGGTGCACCCTGACATCCCAGGTTCACCTCTGGTGCTCCTGGGTACACCTCTGACGCTTCAGATGCACCTCCTGACACTCCCAGGTACACCAATGATACTACAGGTACCTCTGACACTCCCAGGTAAACCTCGATGTTCCAGGTACACCTCCGGCACTCCGTTACACCTCTGTGACACTCCCAGATAGCTACCTCTTTGCCTCTCCAGGTACACCTGATACTCCAGATACCTCCGATACTCTGGTACACCTCTGACAATTCTGGTGCACCTCTGTGACATTCTGGGGTGGCACCTCTCTGACACTGCCAGGCACACTCCTTGACCTCCAAGGTTGCACCTCGATACTCCAGGTACCTCGATACTCGGGTACTCCCTGACCTCCCTGGTACACCTCTGACTCCCAGATACACCTCTGACAACCTGGTACACCCTGACACTTCAGATACACCCTGACACTCCAGGTACACTCTCTGACTGCCAGGCACACCCTGACCTCAAGGTTTTCACTGACAATCAGGTAGGCACCTCAAGCACTCCAGGTACACCACGGACAATCCTGTACACCTCAAGCACTCCCAGGTACCTCTGGACACTTCAGTTACTCCCTTGACACTTCAGGTACACCTTGACACTCCCAGGTACACCTCTGACACTTGTGAACACCATGATACTCCTGCAGGTACCTTCTGACACTCCCTGGTACACCCTGACACCCCAGATACCTCTGACACTCCAGGTACACCCTCTGGACGCTTGATACCTCTGACACTCCAGGTACGCAATGATGCTACCAGGTACATCTGACACTCAGGTACACCTCCCATACTCCAGGTTTCCGTGCTCAGGTGCACCTCTAGACGCTCCTGGTTCACCTCTGGCATTTTCGGTTCACCCTGACACTCCCGGTACACCTCTGATACCCCAGATACACCTCTACACTCCCTGTTCTCCCCAGACACTCCAGGTACACCTCAGACACTCTAGGTACACCTCTGCACTCCCAGGTACTACTTGACACTTCCAGGTACACCTCTGACACTTTGTACCCACTGACACCTCCCAGTAGTGTACACCTCCGACACTCCCAGGTACACCCCCCGGGACACCTCCTGTGTGCCACCTCTGACACCCTCAGGTACAACCTCTGACACTCCTGGTTCACCTCTGACACTCCAGGTACATTTTGTGAATGGTATACTTTTGTACTTTGTAGTCCTTTTTACTTTTGTAGTCTTGGTGCATTTTGTAAGGTACATACTTTGGTTTTTTCTGAGCATTTTAAGGTACCTCTGACACTTTCTGTGTACTTTGCTGCCAGGTACAATAAATTCCAGTTATTTATCCAGAGGCCACCCTGTACACTCTCTGACACTCCCAGGTACACCAATCACCTCCCGCACAACTCTGACACACCCAGGTACACCACTGACACAACCAGGTACACCTCTGACACTCCACCCTTGACGCTGCCAGGTACTCCTCCGACACCTCCAGAACACCTCTGACACCTCCAGGCACACCTCTGACACCCCAGGTACACTGACACTCCCAGGTATCCTGCTGACACTCCCAGGCACACCTCAGACACTCCCAGGTACACCTCTGACACCCCAGGTACACCGCTGTCACTCCCAGGAACACCCCTGACACCTCCCAGGTACACCCCTGACACTCCCAGGTACACCTCTGATATTCCCAGGTACACCTCTGACACTTCCAGATACATCCTCTGACACCCCAGGTACACCAATCACACTCCCGCACAACTTGACACTCGTACACCACCACACTACCAGGTACACCCTGACACTCCCAGGTACACCTCTGACACTCGCAGGTACACTCCTGACACTCCCAGGTACACCTCTGATACGCCTAGGTATACCTCTGGACACTCCCAGGTACACCGCTGACACCAGGTACCCCGCTGACTGCAAGATACACCTCTGACATTCCATGTACACCTCAGACACTTCCAGGTACACCTCAGACACACCAGCTACACCTCAGCCACTCCCAGGTACACCTCTGACACTCCCAGGTACTCCTTGACGCTCCCAGGTACTCCTCCGACACTCCCAGGGAACACCTCTGACACTCACAGGTGCCACCTCTGACACTCTCAGGTACCACTCAGACACTGCCAGGTACACCTCCAACACTGCCAGTACAGTTCCTTGACACTACCAGGTACAACTCAGACACTCCTGCATGGCCTCATTTCCCAGGTACACCTTGACACTCCCAGGTACACCCTCAGGCACTCCCAGGTACACCTCTGACACTTCAGGTACCCTGCTGACACTCCAGGTACACCCCCTGACACTTCCAGGTACACCTCTGACACCCCAGGTACACCACAATGACACTCCCCAGGTACAATAGTGACACTCCCTGGTACACCTCTGACTAGGTACACCAATGACACTCCCAGGTACACCTCTGACACTTCCAGGCACACCTCTGAGACTTCAGGTACACCTCTGACACTCCCAGGTACACCCTCTGACACTCTCAGAACACCTCTGACACTCCCAGGTACACCTCTGACACTCCCAGGTAACCTCTGACACTTCCAGGTACACCTCTGACACTTCCAGGTACACCCTGTCACTCCCAGGTACACCAATGACACACTCAGGTACACCTCTGACACTTTGGTACACCCCTGACACTTCCAGGTAAACCAATGATACTCCCTGGCACACTCTGACACTCCCAGGTACACCTCTGATACTCCCCAGGTACACCTCTACACTTCCAGATACACCTCTGACACTCCCAGGCACCAATGATACTACCAGGTACACTCTGACACTCCCAGGCACACCTCCGATACCCCAGGTACACCTCCGGTACCCCAGGTACACCCCAGACACTCCCAGGTGCCAATTCTCAGAGACCCAGGTATACCTCTGACACTTCCAGATACACCTCTGACACTCCCAGGTACACCAAGGATACTACCAGGTACACATCTGACACTCCCAGGTACACCTCCGATACTCCCAGGTAAACCTCCGATACTCCCAGGTACACTTCAGACACTCCCTGGTTCACCTCTGACACTCCCTGGTTCACCTCAGACACTCCCTGGTACACCTCTGACACTCCCAGGTACACCTATTACGCTCCCTGGTTCTCCCCTGCCACTCCCATTTACACCTCAGACACTCCCAGGTACACCTCTGACACTGCCAGGCACACCCCTGACACTCCCAGGTACACCACTGACAATCCCAGGTACACCTCAAGCACTCCAGGTACACCTCAGACACTTCCAGGTACTCCCCTAACACTTCCAGGTACACCCCTGACACTTCCAGGTACACCTCTCACACTCCCAGGTACACCAATGACACTAGTAGGTACACGAATGACTCTCCCAGGTACACCTCTGACACTTCCAGGCACACCTGTGACACTTGGCAGGCACACCTCTGACACCCCAGGTACAGCCTGACACTCCTCACAGAACACCTCTGACACCCCAGGCACACCTATCACTCTCCCAGGCACACCTCTGACACTCCCAGGCATTCCACTGATATTCCTGGTTCACCTCTCTGACACTCCCTGGTACACCTTTGACACCCCAGGCACACCTCTGACATTCTCAGGCACACCTCCGATACTCCCAGGTACACCTCCGATACTCCCAGGTACTCGTCTGACACTCCCTGGTACACCTCTGACACTCCCAGATACACCTCTGACACTCCCAGGTACACCTCTGACACTTCCAGATACACCTCTGACACTCCCAGGTACAACAATGACACTACCAGGTACACCTCTGACACTCCCAGGTACACCTCCCATACTCCCAGGTACACCTCCGGTACTCCCAGGTACACCTCAGACACTCCCTGGTTCACCTCTGACATTCCCTGGTTCACCTCTGACACTCCCTGGTACACCTCTGATACTCCCAGATACACCTCTTACACTCCCTGGTTCTCCCTTGACACTCCCAGGTACACCTCAGACACTCCCAGGTACACCTCTGACACTCACAGGTACTACTCTGACACTCCCAGGTACACCTCTGTCACTCCCAGGTACACCACTGACACTCCCAGTTACACCTCCGACACTCCCAGGTACACCCCTGACACTCCCAGGTACACCTCTGACACTCCCAGAAATACCTCTGACACTTCCAGGTACACCTCTGACACTTCCAGGTACAACCCTGTCACTACCAGGTACACCAATGACACTCCCAGGTACACCTCTGACACTCCCTGATACACCTCTGACACTCCCAGGTACACCAATGATACTACCAGGTACACCTCTTAAACTCCCAGGTACACCTCCGATACTCCCAGGTACACCTTCGATACTCCCAGGTACACTTCAGACACTCCCTGGTTCACCTCTGACCTCCTGGTTCACCTCCTGACCTCCCTGGTACACCTCCCTGACACTCCCAGGTGCACCTCTCTTACTCCTGGTTCTCCTGGCCTCCCAGGTACACCTCAGACACTCCCAGTACACCTCTGGCCTCCCAGGTACTGTCTGACACTCCCAGGTACACCTCTGACACTCCCACGTACACCTCTGAAATTCCCAGTTACACTTCCGACACTCCCAGTTACACCCCTGACACTCCCAGGTACACCCCTGACACTCACAAGTACACCTCTGATATTCCCAGGTACAACTCTGACACTTCCACATACACCTCTGACACTCCCAGGTACACCAATCACACTCCCAAGTACAACTCTGACACTACCAGGTACACCACTGACACTACCAGGTACACCTCTGACACTCCCAGGTACTCCTTTGATGCTGCCAGGTACTCCTCCGACACTCCCAGGAACACCTCTAACACTCCCAGGTACACCTCTGACACTCCCAGGTACACCTCTGACACTCCCAGGTACACCAATGACACTCCCAGGTACACCACTGACACTCCCTGGTACACCTCTGACACCCCCAGGTACACCTCTGACACTGCCAGGTACACCTCAGACACTCCCAGGTACACCTCTGGCAATCCCAGGTACATCTCCGATATTCACAGGTACACCTCCGATACTCCCAGGTGCACATTTGACACTCCCAGGTACTCCACTGACACTCGCTGGTACACCTCTTACACTCCCAGGTACATCTTTGACACTCCCAGGTACACTTCCGATACTTCCAGGTACACCTCCGATACTTCCAGGTATACCTCAGACACTCCCTGGATCACCTCTGACACTCCCTGGTACACCTCTGACACTCCCAGGTACACATCTGACACTCCTAGGTACACCTCCGATACTCCCAGGTACACCTCCGATACTCCCAGGTACTCCTCTGACACTCCCTGGTACACCTCTGACACTCCCAGGTACACCTCTGATACTTCCAGGTGCACCTCTGACACTTCCAGATATACCTCTGACACTCCCAGGTACACCAATGACACTACCAGGTTCACCTCTGACACTCCCAGGTACACCTCCGATACTCCCAGGTACCTCGATACTCCCAGGTACCTCAGACACTCCTGAGTTCACCTCTGACACTCCCAGGTACACCTCTGACACTCCCAGGTATTCCACTGACATTCCCTGGTTCACCTCTGACACTCCCTGGTACACCCTTGACACTCCCAGGTACACCTCTGGCACTCACAGGTACACCTCCGATACTCCCAGGTACACCTCCGATGCTCCCAGGTACTCCTCTGATACTCCCTGGTACACCTCTGACACTCCCAGATACACCTCTGAAACTCCCAGGTACACCTCTGACACTTCCAGATACACCTCTGACACTCCCAGGTACACCAATGATACTACCAGGTACACCTCTGACACTCCCAGGTACACCTCCCATACTCTCAGGTACACCTCCGGTACTCCCAGGTACACCTCAGACGCTCCCTGGTTCACCTCTGACATTCCCTGGTTCACCTCTGACACTCCCTGGTGCACCTTTGATACTCCCAGATACACCTCTTACACTCCCTGGTTTTCTCCTGCCACTCCCAGGTACACCTCAGACACTCCCAGGTACACCTCTGACACTCCCAGGTACTACTCTGACACTCCCAGGTACACCTCTGACACTCCCAGGTACACCACTGACACTCCCAGTTACACCTCCGACACTCCCAGGAACACCCCTGACACTCCCAGGTACACCTCTGACACTCCCAGGTATACCTCTGACACTTCCAGGTACACCCCTGACACTTCCAGGTACACCCCTGTCACTACCAGGTACACCAATGACACTCCCAGGTACACCTCTGACACTCCCTGATACACCTCTGACACTCCCAGGTACACCAATGATACTACCAAGTACACCTCTGACACTCCCAGGTACACCTCCGATACTCCCAGGTACACCTTCGATACTCCCAGGAACACTTCAGACACTCCCTGGTTCACCTCTGACACTCCCAGGTTCACCTCTGACACTCCCTGGTACACCTCTGACACTCCAGATACTCTTACACTCCTGGTTCTCCCCTGACACTCCCCGTGCACCTCAGACACTCCCAGGTACCTCTGGCACTCCCAGGTACTACTCTGACACTCCCGGAGTACACCTCTGACACTGCATGTACACCACTGACACTCCCAGTTACACCTCCGACACCCCAGGCACACCCCTGACACTCCCAGGTACACCTCTGACACTCCAGAATACCTCCTGACACTTCCAGTTACCCTGACACTTCCAGGTACACCTTGTCACCAGGCACCAATGAGCACTCCCAGTACACCTCTGACACTCCTGATACACCTCTGACACTCCCAGGTACACCAATGATACTACCAGGTACACCTCTGACAATCCCAGGTTCCTCTGTCTCCCAGGTCACACTTCGATACTCCCAGTTCCAGACCTCCCTGGTTCACCTCTGACACTCCTGGTTCACCTCTGACACTCCCTGGTACACCTCTGACACTCCCCAGGTATACCTCTTACACTCCTGGTTCTCCCCTGACACTCCCAGGTACACCTCAGACACTCCCAGGTACACCTCCCTGACGACTCCCAGGTACCAATCCTGGCACTCCCAGGTACACCTCTGACCTCCCAGGTACACCTCTGGAAACTCCCAGTTACACTTCCGACACTCCCAGTTACACCCTGACACTCCCAGGTACACCCCTGACACTCCCAGGTACACCTCTGATACTCCCAGGTACACCTCTGACACTTCACATACACCTCTGCTCCCCGTGCACCAATCACACTCCCAGTACAACTCTGACACACCCAGGTACACCACTGTCACTACCAGGAACACCTCTGACCTCTCAGGTACTCCTTTGACGCTGCCAGGTACTCCTCCGACACTCCCAGGAACACCTCTGACCTCCCAGGCACACCTCTGCACTCCCAGGTACACCTCTGACCTCCCAGGCACACCTCTGACCTCCCAAGTGCACCTCTGACACTCCCAGGCACCCTATGACACTCCCAGGTACACGCTGACACTCCCAGTTACACGCTGACACTGAGATACACCACTATGACACTCCAGTTACACCCCTGACACTCAGTTACACCTGACACTCCCAGGTACACCTCTTACAATCCCAGGTGCACCTCAGGCACTCCCAGGTACACCTCCTGACACTTCCAGTGCTCACCTGACACTTCCAGGTACACCTGACACTTCCAGGTACACCTCTGACCTCCCAGGTTCACCAGTGACACTCCCAGGTACACCACTGACACTCCCTGGTACCTCTGACACTCCCAGGTACACCAATGACACTCCCAAGTTAAACCAATGACTCTCCCAGGTACACCTCTGACACTTCAGGTACACCTCTGACTCCCAGGTACACCTCTGACACTCCCAGGCACACCTCTGACACTCTGAGAACACCACTGACCTCCCAGTACACCTCTGACCTCCCAGGTACTCCTCTGACACTCCCAGGTACACCTCGACACTTCAGGCACACCGATGACACTGCAAGATACCTGCATTCCATGCACACCTCAGACACTTCCAGGTACACCTCAGACACTCCCAGGTACCCACCTCAGACACTCCCAGGTACACCTCTGACACTCCCAGGTATACGCTGTCCTCCCAGAACATCCCTGACACTCCCAGGTACACCCCTGACACTCCCAGGTGCACCTCTGATATTCCCAGTACCTCTGACACTTCCAGATACCCTCTGACCTCCCAGGTACACCAATCACCTCCCAAGTACAACTCTGACCTCCCAGGTACACCACTGACACTACCAGGCACCTCTGAGCCTCCCAAGTACACCTCTGACCTCACTCAGGTACACCTCTGACACTCCAGGTACACCTCTGATACGCCAGGCACACCACTGACACTACTAGGTACCTCTCACCTCCAGAGTGCCCTTTGACACTGCAAGATACACCTCTGACATTCCATGTACACCTCGACACTCCAGGTACACCTCCAGACATACCAGCTACACCTCAGACACCAGGTCACACCTCTGACACTCCCAGGTACACCAATGACTCTCCCAGGTACTCCTCCTGACACTTCGGGCACACCTCTGACACTCCCAGGTACCTCTGACCTCCCAGGTCACACCTCTGACACTCTCAGGTACATCTCTGACCTCCCAGGTAAACCTCTGACATTCCCAGGTACCCCCAGGCACTCCCAGGGTACTCCTCTAGCACTCCCAGGTACTCCTCTGACACCCCAGGTACACCTCTGACACTCCAGGTACACCTCTGACACTCCCAGGTACACCTCTGACCTCCCAGGACACGTCTGATACGCGGGTATACCTCTCTGACACTCCCAGGTATACCTCTGACACTTCGGTACACCTCTGACACTCCCAGGCCTGATACTGTCTAAGATACACCTCGACATTCCATGTACACCTCTGACACTCCAGGTACACACCTGTCACTCCCAGGTACACCCCTGACACTCCCAGTTACACCTTACACTCCCAGGTACACCTCTGACAATCCCAGGCACCTCAAACAATCCCAGGTACACCTCTGACACTTCCCGTGCACCCCTGACACTTCCAGGTACACCTCTGACACTCTCAGGTACACCAATGACAATCCCAGGTACCACGCCTCCCTGGTACACCTCTGACACTCTCGGAACACCTCTGACACTCCCAGGTACACCTCTGACTCCCAGGTACACCTCCAGCCTCCCGAACACCTATCACACTCCAGGGTACACCTCTGACATCCCAGGTATTCCACTGACATTCCTGGTTCACCTCTGACACTCCTGGTACACCTTTGGACCTCCCAGGTACACCTCTGACACTCCCAGGTACACCTCCGATACTCCCAGGTACACCTCCGATACTCCAGGTACTCCTCTGACCTCCTGGTACACCTTGACCTCAGGTACACCTCTCTGATACTCCCAGGTACACCTCTGACACTTCCAGATACATCTCTGACCTCCCAGGTACACCAATGATGCTACCAGGTACACCTCTGACACTCCCAGGTGCCTCCGATGCTCCCAGGTGCCTCCGGTGCTCCCCAGGTACCTCCAGACACTCCCAAGGTACCCTCCAGATACTCAGGTATACCTCTAACACATCCAGATACACCTCTGTGCTCAGGTACTGGGATACTACCAGGTACCTCTGACACTCCCAGGTACACCTCCGATACTCCCAGGTACACCTCCATGCTCCGGTACACTTCAGACACTCCTGGTTCCTCTGACACTCCTGGTTCACCTCAGACACTCCCTTGGTACACCTCTGACACTCCCAGGTACACCTATTACGCTCCCTGGTTCTCCCCTGCCACTCCCAGGTACACCTCAGACACTCCCAGGTACACCTCTGACACTGCCAGGCACACCCTGACCTCCAAGCCCAACCAATCCCAGGTACACCTCAAGCACTCCGGTACACCTCTGACACTTCCAGGTACTCCCCAGCTTCCTGGTACACCCCTGACACTTCCAGGTACACCTCTGACACTCCCAGGTACATAATGACACTCTCAGGTCACACCCTGACACTCCCTGGAACACCTCTGACACTCCCAGGTACACCAATGACAATCCCAGGTACACCAATGACTCTCCCAGGTACCTCTGACACTTCCAGGTACACCTCTGACACTCCCTGAGTGCACATTGATACTCCCAGGTACTCACTGACACTCCTGGTACCTCTGACCTCCCAGGTACATCTTTGACACTCCCAGGTACACTTCCGATACTTCAAGTACACCTCCTATACTTCCAGGTAACTCAGACACTCCCTGGATCCCCTCTGACCTCCTGGTACACTCTGACCTCCCAGGTACACCTCTGACACTCCCAGGTACACCTCCGATACTCCCAGGTACACCTCCGATACTCCCAGGTACTCGTCTGACCTCCCTGGTACACCTCTGACACTCCCAGGTACCTCTCTGATACTCCCAGGTACACCTCTGACACTTCCAGATACCTCCTGAGCCTTGGTACACTGACATGCCTACCAGGTTCACCTCTGACCACTCCCAGGTACACCTCCCGGCTCTCCCAGGTACACCTCCGATACTCCCAGGTACACCTCAGACACTCACTGGTTCCACCTCCTGACCTCCCTGGTTCACCTCTGACCTCCTGGTATTCCACTGACATTCCCTGGTTCACTGACCTCCCTGGTTTCCTTTGATGCTCCCAAGTTACCTCTGACACTCACAGGTACCTCCGTGCTCCCAGGTACACCTCCGATACTCCCAGGTACTCTCTGACCTCCCTGGGCCTCTGACACTCCCCATGCACCTCTGTCCCAGGTACACCTCTGACACTTCCAGATACACCTCTGAGCCACTCCCAGGTACACCAATGATACTACCAGGTACACCTCTGACACTCCCAGGTACACCTCCCATGCCCTCACACCTCCGGTACTCCCAGGTACACAGACCTCCCTGGTTCTCTGACATCCCTGGTCCCTCTAACACTCCTGGTACACCTTTGTACTCCCAGGATACACCTCTTCCACTCCTGGTTCTCCCCTGACCTCCCAGGTACCTCCTTGCCTCCCAGGTACACCTCTGACACTCCCAGGTACTACTCTGCCTCCCAGGTACACCTCTGACCTCCCAGGTACACCACTGACACTCCCAGTTGCACCTCCGACACTCCCAGGTACACCCCGGCCTCCCAGGTACACCTCTGACACTCCCAGGTATACCTCTGTACTTCAGGTACCCCCTGACACTTCCAGGTACACCCCTGTCACTACCAGGTACACCAATGACACTCCCAGGTACACCTCTGACACTCCTGATACACCTCTGACACTCCCAGGTACACCAATGATACTACCAGGTACACTGACACTCTGGGTACCTCCGTTCTCCCAGGTACCTCCGGTCTCCAGGTACACCTCAGACACTCCCAGGTACACCTCAGGTGCTCCCAGATATGCCTCTGACACTTCCAGATACCTCTGACACTCCCAGGTACACCTGTGACACTCCCAGGTACACCTCCAGCACTCCCAGGTACCTCCGTCTCCCAGGTACACCTCCGATACATGGTCCACCTTTGACACTCCCAGGTTTCTCTCTGACCTCCCTGGTTCTCCCCTGACACTCCCAGGTACACCTCCAGGCCTCCCCGGTTCACCTCTGACACTCCCAGGTACACCCCTGACACTCCCAGGTACACCTCTGACAGTCCAGGCACCTCAGGCACTCCCAGGTACCTCTGACACTTCCAGGTGCACCCCCTGACCTTCCAGGTACACCCCTGACACTCCCAGGTACACCTCTCGCTCCCAGGTACACATTGTTCTCCCAGGTACACCTGCCAACATCCCAGGTGCCTCTAGCACTCCCAGGTACACCTCTGACACTCCCAGGTACTCCCCTGACTGCTTCCAGGTACACCTCTGACCTCCAGGTACACCTCTGACACTCCCAGGTACACCACTGACCTCCCAGGTACTGTGGCACTCCCAGGTACACCTCTGACACTCCAGGTACACCTCTGACACTCCCAGGTACACCTCTGACTGCTCCAGGTACACCTCAGACACTCTCCAGGTACACCTCCTGACCTCCCAGGTACACCTCTGACACTCCCCAGTGCCTCTGACACTCCCAGGTACACCTGCACTCCCAGGTACACCTCTGACTCTCCCAGGTCACCCCGAGCACTCCCTGGTACCTCTGACCTCCCAGGTACGCCTCTGAGCACTCCCAGGTACACCTCCTGACCTCCCAGGTACACCTCTGACACTCCCAGGTACACCCTGTCAACTCCCAGGTGCACACCTCTGACACTCCCAGGTCACCTCTGACACTCCCAGGGCACCTCCTGACACTCCAGGTACCTCTGACCTCCCAAGGTACACCTCTGATCACTCCCAGGTACACCTCTGACACTCCCAGGTATACCTCTGACACTCCCAGGTACCTCTGACACTCCCAGGTGCACCTCTGACCTCCAGGTACACCTCTGTTACTCCCAGGTATACCTCTGACCTCCCAGGTTACCTCTGACACTCCGAGTACACTCTGACTCCCAGGTACACCGATGACACTGCAAGATACCTCTGACAATCCATGCCTCCTCAGCACTCCCAGGTACCTCTGACCTCCCAGGTACACCTCTGATACCCAGGTATACCCTATGACCTCCCAGGTACACCTCTGACCTCCAGGTACACCTCTGTGCTCTGGTACACCTCTGACATTCCATGTACCTCAGACACTTCCAGGTACACCTCAGACACTCCCAGGTACACCTCTGACACTCCGGGTATACCTCTGACATCTCCCAGGTACACCTCTGACACTCCCAGGTACACCTCCGATACTCCCAGGTACACCTCCGTGCTCCCAGGTACACTTCAGGCCTCCTGGTTCACCTCTGACACTCCCTGGTTCTCAGACACTCTGGTACACCTCACACTCCCAGGTACTTCTCCCTGCCTCCCAGGTACCTCCAGGCCTCCCAGGTACACTCCAGCTCCAGGTACACCTCCCCGCACCAGGTACCTCCGATACTCCAGGTACTCTTCTGACCTCCTGGTACCTGCCTCTGACACTCCCTAGAATACACCTCTGACACTCCCAGGTACACCAATGATACTACCAGGTACACCTCTGACACTCCAGGTGCACCTCAGACACTCCAGGTACACCTCTGACACTCTGGTGCACACGCTGTCACTCCCAGGTACACCCCCAACCTCCCAGTTACACCCTTACACTCCCAGGTGCCTCTGACAATCCCAGGAACACCTCCAGACAATCCCAGGTACACCTCCTGACACTTCCAGGTACACCCCTGACTTCCAGGTACCTCTGACACTCCCAGGTACACCAATGACCTCCCCAGGTACACCATGACACTCCCTGGTGCACCTCTGACACTCCCAGGTACACCAATGACACTCAGGTACCTCTGATGCTTCTAGGTACCTTGCCACTTCAGGTACACCAATGATACTCCCAGGTACACCATGACACTCCCAGGTACGCCACTTCAGCACTGCCAGGTACACCTCAGACACTCCCAGGTAAGCTCAGACACTCCCAGTAACACCTCAGACACTCCCGGGTAGCTCAGACACTCCCAGTAACACCTCAGACACTTAGGTGCACCTGTGACACTCCAAGTGCACCTCTGACACTCCCAGGCACACATCTGGCTTGCTCCCAGGTACCACCTCTGACACTCTCAGGGCCACCTCCTGACACTCCCAGGTACCGCCTCTGACACTCCAGGTGCACCTCCTGACACTCCCAGATACACTATCACACTCAGGTACCTCTGACACTCCCCAGGTGTTCACTGACATTCCTGGTTCCTCTGACCTCCTGTGCATCTTTGACCTCCCAGGTACACCTCTGACACTCCCAGGTGCACCTCTGTTGATACTCCCAGGTACACCTCCCCGGCCTTCCAGATACACCCTCTGACGCTCCCAGGTACACTGTGATGCTACCAGGTACACCCCTCACAGCACTCCAGGTGCACCTCCGATGCTCCCAGGTACACCTCCCGGTAATCCCAGGTACACCTCAGACAATCCCAGGTGCACCTCCAGATGCTCCCCAGGTGTCCATCTGACACTTCCAGATACACCTCTGACACTCCAAGGTACCTGGGATACTACCAGGTACCTC
>NW_024720642.1:0-13577 GCF_018991925.1 Homarus americanus
CGCCTGAACCGCCAACCTGACGACAGAGAAAGCGGACCAGTTACGTGCCTTCAACGAAGCCCTGAAAAGCAAGAACACTGCCACCGCCTCCAACAACTCCACCACCACTGTTACCGCCACTGATGATGACAACTGGACGAAGGTTGAAAACAAAAAACGCCGAAGTGCTTTTTCGGGAAACGAATGCCGTCAAGTAGCCCAAAAGGCACCCATCACCACCACCAGCTCACCCCCAACGACACTGCCAAAATTCCGGATCTCGAAAACGGACACAAAAACGACATATGCCGCCATCACAGAGATCGAAAAACTAAATCCGCTGGCCAAGTTCTCAGTGCGGCCCAACCTAAAGGGGGAGATGATTATTCACCCCAAAGACAAGGACTCCGCCACCACCCTCGACACTTACCTGGAAAACACCACCACCGTTGCATCAACCAAGCTGGACCCCGCCCAGAAACTGATGAAGTCGGTAGTCCTCCGGTACCCAAAGGAACTACCCCTCGAACCCCTGGAGAACCACCCGAAGATCCTAAAAGCCGAGAGATGCTCTCCCCCGTCCGACAAGACGGCCACCACAAAACAAGTGCTCATAACGCACTACGGTCCACCCCCCAGCACCATTGACCTCAAAATCTGGGGGATCTACGAAGTGAGGCCCTTCGTCCCGGAGCCCCTGTGGTGCTTCAGATGCCAGAAATACGGGCACCATCAGACGAGGTGCACGTACAAGGAAATCTGCGCAGTCTGCGCACAGAAGCACGACACACACTCATTCCTCACCAAGTTGAAAAATGGAGAAAAAATTGCTCCCAAGTGTGCCAACTGCGGGGGCAAACACCACGCCTGGAACCTTGGATGCTCCGAGAGGACAAAGAGGGTCCAGGCAAACCGACCAGCAGCAAGACCGGCCCCCACCGCCTAAACACCAGCCCCACCAAGTTCCTTCGTGTGGGGAACCCAAAGGCCAAAACAACAAAGCCAACCTCCTCAGCCGGTCAACACCCAAAGTGCAGCCCAGTTTCCTGGCCTCACTACGGCCACACCTCAGCCACCCAAGCAGCAGACAACAACAACCACGAAAAAGACAAAAGAAGCACACACCAAGGCACCCGAAGGAATGATACACGTATCAGACCTAGCCAAGGTACTGACAACCTTCGCGGAGGGCCTAGCCGGACTACTGGGCCACAAGATCCAACCCACACAGCTCCAAATACTCATGGGGAGCGTCCTCGGGCAATTCGCCACAGCTCCAGCCATCTCAGTGGAGGACACCACGCCGGTCCCCACAACTAGTGACAGCCGAGGTACACTCTACACCGAAAAAGGCCACCAGAGAACCAAAGATACCGACAGCTCCCAGAAAGAAATTGGACGTTTCAACTCTCCTGAACCGAACCACAGCCCAGAAGGCAAAAACCACAGAACAAGAAGATATGAACCTGATCCAGTCGGAATCGGACCTAATCATTTCCATCGAGGACCACCAGAAGTCCTCGTTGAAACAGTGGTGGAAGACATCAGCACCCTGAACATCCTTACATGGAATGCTCAGGGCATCAAAAACAAGAAACACCTCCTGCAAGAAGCAGCAGCCAAAGACAAGCTTGACATTATACTGCTACAAGAAACACTTCAACAAGAACACCACTGTTTCAAATTCAGTGGTTACAAGACATACAGGAGGCATTTCACGCAGGCGTCAACAAGAGGATGTATGATCTTGGTCAAGTCAAGCATACCCTCCTCCGAGGTCATGCAGCAATTTCCATGTGGGGAAAACATCGAGACACAGGCCGTCAAAGTGACCCTCCAAGAACGGGAATTAACTGTTCACAACATCTACAAGAACCCAAGGGGCTCACTGGAGGTGACTCAATTATTCGCTTCAGCCGCTGACCACGCCACACTCATAGGAGGGGATTTCAACGCACATCATCCCTTCCTAAGCTCGGTAAGCCCCACAAAAGAAGACGGCCTACACCTATACACCACCTTTCAAGACACACCCGAGATCTGCCTCCTTAACACCGGAGAGGCCACCCACATTAGGGGAGGAAGGCTAAATCTAACCTTCGTCTCCAGTGCACTACACCCTTCGGCCTCCTGGCAGATACACCCCACGCTGACCAGCGACCACTTCGCCACCCTAACAACGCTGAAGGTGAACAAACTCCCCACTCCACCCCCGCCGAGATGGAGATACAATACCCAAAAGGCAGACTGGGGCCTCTTTAAGAAACACCTGGCTAAGTGGAGCGGAAAATCACAGCCGGTCGGCGCAGCACCCGTGGACGAGACAACCCTCCACCAACATTTGGTCGAGGCGTTTCACCAAGCGGCAGAAGAGGCTATCCCAAAAACAAAACCCACATCAAGACAGTACAATGATTACTGGTACTACTGTCCCAGGGTGAAAGAACTCAACCACAGAGTGAACATGGCCCGAAGAAACTATAGGAGACATCCCACGGAAACAAACAGACATCTCCTTCAAGTCATAGTTAAGGATACCAGGGAAGAGAAGGAAGAAATAAAAAACGTAAGCTGGCTCAAGTGGTGCTCCGAACTAAACGAGCACACCTCTCTTGGCAAAATGTGAGCCCAGATCCGAAGAAGGGCATCTGGGAAGGCAACACCACCACCACCAACCCATCCCAACCCAGAAGAGGAAGCCGAGAGACTTGCAAAACTGTTCTCTGACCGAGCAGTAACGAAATACCTCCCGAGACAGGCGGAGGAGACACAACGGCGTCTGCGGCAGGTCAGACTCCAGATGATCGAAGAGGCCTGCAACAGTGAAGATGACACCGACAGACCTTTCAACCAGCAAGAACTCCAGAAGTCGCTAAAACGAAGCAAGGACACAGCACCAGGGGCCGACAGGATAACCTACTCCATGCTTTCTCATGCCGGTACAGCCGGACACGAGGCTCTGCTGCAAGCCATCAATGCTTCGTGGACAGCACAAAGACTTCCACCGGAATGGAAGAAGGCAGATATACAGCCCATTCCGAAGCCCAGAGAACCAGACAAACCGAGACCCATCTCCCTTCTCAACTGCATAGCGAAGACGGGAGAAAGAATGGCTCTCAACCGACTCAAGTGGAAAGTAGGCAGCCCACACCCTCACATTTTTGCTTACACCGAGAACACCGGCACAGACAACAACATCGCCGAGATACTCAGCACAGTGGACTACAAACCAGCTCTGGTGGTCTTCCTCGACCTGGAGAAGGCCTTCGAACTAGCAAATCCACTGGCCATTATAACGACGCTCGCTGAAAAAGGCGTCAAAGGAAGGTTGCTGGGGTGGATCCAGAACTACCTCACACAGAGAGAAGCAAGAGTACGCTTTCAGGGAGCAACCTCAAGCTACAGGGTCCATGAAAACGGAACCCCACAAGGAGGCATCCTTGTTCAATGTCCTGAGGGAAAATCTTGTCAAACTTCCATTCAGACAAACAGCCAAGCTCCTATGCTATGCAGACGACTTACAGCTTATAGTAAGAGGATCAAACAGACTAGCCGACACGCAACACTCACTCCAACTTATAGAAGAGGAGTGCAACAGACTTGGACTCAAGATCAATCCAGCCAAGTCGAAAGCGATGGCCATCTGCACAGACACACCAGACAAGATGCTCTCCATACAAAACACGCCGGTAGTCTGGACCAACGCCCACCAGTGTCTTGGAATCTGGTTTGACCAGAAACTCACCTTCAAGCCGCAACTCGAGTATCTCAGGCACAGGACGAAGAGCAGACACAATATAATGAGGTCGCTCACCAGCACAACCGCAGGAGCAAACCTTCATGTGCTCAAAGCCTACTACACAGCCGCCATCAGATCGCTGGTAGATTACAGTGCTCCAGCACTCATTGGACAGAGAGAAGACCAGATAGCTAAGCTAGAAGCCATCCAAAATAATGCTCTCAGTACCATGCTCGGAGCACCCATGTGGACCAGAATTTGCAATTTGCAAATGGAAACTGAACTACCACCCCTGGCAGTACGAGTCAAGCAGGTGACAGCCGGTCTCCTCGCCAAAATCTGTAGATCAGATAAGTCCACAGCTGCCAAAACGCGAATCAGTGCCTCCCTCCACTTCGACCACAGAGAGCGAGGGGCCACCTGGTCGCACGAGGCAAGCGAGGTCATCCGACACCTGCAAGCAGAAACACTCGTCAAGAACAACCAAGACACACGAGACAATGGTTACGTAGTTCCTCCACCATGGAGCCCTCCACCAGCCACATTCAAAATCACCGAACTAGGTGATAGCAAAGCGAATCTCCAGAAGGAGAACCTCAAAAAAATAACTCTGGAAGCCATAGCCACCGAGACACCGGCTGATGCAGCATCATACTTCACAGACGGCTCGGTGGATCCAAAACATCATACATCCGGAGCGGCCTTCTACACCCAAGGTCAGACCCTCCGATGGAGACTTTCTAATGACTGCTCCACCCTACAAACAGAGCTGGTAGCAATCTCGAAGGCCCTACAACACGCTGCAACACAACACAACAAGTTCATCATAATTCACACGGACTCGAAATCGGCCATGCAGGCGCTGCAACACAGCCAACCAAGAGATAACGTCCACATCATAACCTCGATCCTCGCACAGCTACAGGAATTCCAAAGACATTACCGCCCAGTCGTCCTACACTGGATTCAGAGTCATGTAGGGATCGGGGGAAACGACGTGGCAGACGAAGCAGCCAAGGCAGCCACACGTTCTAGCAGCGTACACATTCAAGTTCCAGCAAGCGTGCAACAGATCAAGAATCACTTCAGAAAGACTAGCAAGCTCCACATCCAAAAGAGCTTCCTTCACGCATTCAACGCTGGTTCCCAATCAGCCAAATGGTACCTGGCGGCTACAAAAGGGGAACCACCTTTCGCAGACAAGAAAACACCAAGACAAACCCAAGTCAGCCTTCATCGACTACGACTAGGGTACAAGTGCTCCTGGCAGATGATCGGAAATGACGTCATGGAATGCACCTACTGTCAGGAGCCAGCAGCCAACCCACTTGAAGACTATCTCCTCGACTGCGAAGTCACACAAAGTCTCCGAAACAGAACTCAAAACTTCCAAGAAGCACACACAATACCAGCGGCCACTCTAACCCGATAGGGCCAAACAAACCACATTCACCACCTTCTCCGGGTCATCACACGATACCCACCACCCAGATAGCTTAGAAAGTATCCTCTCCCAGCAAGTGCGGACCCCAGTTCGGGGGGAGCGCCACTCCGAAACTGACCACGTCCAAGAGTGGGGGTTGGTGGTCCGTTCACACTTGCAACCTGCAGTATCCTTCCATATCTGCAGGTAGAACAACCTCCAATCCCAATCCGGTCTGGCTGCTCCAGGAGCTCCAGCCGGAACCACCAAACGGGCCGCCTATAGGCAAAGGCCCGTGTCGGACTACGGTCCGACAATCTCAACAACAGACAACTGGCAACCAAGTCCCAGCATACAGGTAGACATAAACGCTCTCGACGATTTTTCCACACTGATCAAACTAATCACCGCAGAGGAAATTCACAAAACAATAAACAGCTTCAAGAACAAGGCCCCGGGCATCAGTAAAATAAACAAACCCATACTCCAGCATCTACCAATCAACATGATACTCCAACTCAGAAACATTTTTAATGCAGCACTTGCCTCTGGCTACTTCCCAAGGAAATTTAAAACACCAAGCATCAGACTTATACCAAAACCAGGTAAATCCCCAATCCAAGTATCAAATTACAGACAAATCTCTTTTCTAGAAACACCGGGAAAAGTCCTAGAAAAAATAATTAACCACCGACTGAGAATACACCTCGAATTTGAAGAGAAATGCAACCCCAGGCAGCACGGATTTAGAAAACACAGAGGAACCCATACAGCCTTAGCCCTAATTTACGAAAACATAACAAACGCAATGCACAACAGGGATCAATGTAACGTAGTATTAAGGGACGTAGCAAAAGCATTCGACAAGGTCTGGCACCTAGGGCCCAAATACAAAATTACCACCCAAGAACTTCCCAACAACTTTACTTCCTTTCTTTGTAACTTCCTCGATAATAGAGAGGCCAAAATTATCATTGGTAACCACATAGGCCCAAGCATCAAGTTATACAGCGGAGTACCACAGGGAAGTAACCTTTCGCCCACACTCTACACAATATACACGGCGGACATGCCACCTCCTATACACGGAGAATACGTAGCTTATGCTGATGACGTCACCCAAATCATCCGACATCCAGGCAAGGGCAAACAGATGATGGCACGAAAAACATCCCACGCCATCGAGAAAATCAAAGAATATGAAAAAAAAGTGGAAAATACAAACCAATACACAGAAACTAAAGATAATATACATTGCCAAAATAAACCCTGCACCAATCACAGTCAACAACGTACCTATACAACAGTGGTTCTCAACCAGGGGGGAATTCCCCCCAGGGGGGGAATTCAGGTTTTCAGGGGAAACTGATTCGGGAGCAAGAGATATGTTCGATGAGAAATCAATCACAGAATTTTGGCCCTTGATGTGCGATTCCTACCCAAAAGACATCTGAAGACCTGAAGGATGAACTGGAACGCCAAAACAGGTGGATGAAGATTGAAGAAGTCATTAAGATAAAAGACTATACTCATGTTTTTAAGATTACTTTTGAAGAAGTGTCAATGGCTGAGAAAGTTTTACAACAGGGCTTTCTAATATTCAACATGTCAGTCACACCACATCAAATAAAGAAGGAGACATTCATCAGCCTGCAAACTTGCTTCTCCTGCTACAAATATGAAGAACACACAACGAGAGACTGTCCGGAAAAAGAAAAAAGTACTGCTCAGATTGTGCAGGCGACGACCATACCTACACTGAATGTAAGAATACACATGTTGGCTGTCTCAACTGTAAGAGAAACGGGAATGCATACATAGGACATAGGACGTTAGCAATGGCATGCCCAATAAAAAAACACATGATAAAGTACAAGGAACAAGAAACAAGGAAAAAGGAACAAGACAAGAAGGATACGACATACGTCGAAATAGCCAAGAGAGCGGTCCAAGAGGCTCATAGACCAGAATCCACCATATTAAACCTAAGTGAGCCAATACATGATAAGGTAATGATTAGTATGATCCATGCACATTTGCACAATATCATTGCACCCGGATCATACAATGAGGAATTAAGGAAAATGTTTAAATTGAATAGCCTACCAGAGATGATATTTCCAGAGAATCCACAATCCGAAAAACTATTTCAGGCAACATATGCAAGCGAACTGAGAGAAAGACTACATCTAGACAAACAAAGGTTTGAGCAAGGAGCAACAGCTGATACACAAGGAACACAAGCGACTGATAGAGATCCCAGACAAATGACTAGAAGTGACAAAGAGAAGATAGAAATAACAAAAGGACAGACTATAAGACAAAGGAGTAGGAGGAGAGAAGATAAGATGGAAACTGAACACAATATACAACCTCGAGACCAACAGGAGGGACAATAGTAAAAAACTGTGAAGGAGTGATATACAAGTGGACATATCAAGAAAAATCCCTAAGTGAAGATTATGTCTGGTCACTAATTACTACGGACAAACTAAAGATTACGACCAAAGACTTTAAAATAGTAGACCCGTCAGAGTTTAGAAGAGTCAGAAGCGGGAAACAGGATGATAGGTCTCCACTTCAACAGTTACAATCCAAGTATAAGAAATAATGGACAATAGACAAACAGTAAGAACTTTAAGAATAATACAACACAACGTAAGAAACTGGAAGACCGAGAGAATTAACCTAAGTAATATATATCAAGAAATTGACCCTGACATTATACTAATAAACAGTCACGGTGAGACAGAAAACAACAACATAAAACTCTTTAACTATTATGTAAACCAAAGAAATAAATCGGGCGAGAAAAATGACGGAGTAGCGATAGCGGTTAAAAGAAACTTAAAATTTAAACTAATTGATGACTTCCAGGATGAATTTCTAGCAATAAAAATAAATACAACTCAAGGAGACGTAATTATTGCTACTACTTATCTCCCACCGAGACGACCCTACTTACCTATAGAAGACCTATTAAAATTGGCTAACAATAGTCATCCGATGTACATCTTAGGAGACTTTAACGCCAGACATAGGATTTTTGACAATACAAATAATAACGCCGTGGGAAACGCCCTTAATCAATTAATAAACCTAGGGAAAATCAATCATCTAGGTCCTAACTTTCCAACCTGGAGAAATCACAATACACAATCGACACCAGACAAAATTTTTACCAACAACAAAGCCTTTTTCAATTACCATATAATACAAGGACCTCTTACAGGCAGTGACCATCTGCCAATTATACTAACACTGTCAACAAGCCCCATACAGATACCAATAAAAAAGAGACTGAAAATGAGTAAAACAGACTGGGACAGCTTCAAAGACGACTTAGGTAATCACCACTCGATTAACCTACAAGGGAAAACAACAGAAGACATAGACTCAGAAATGGACAGACTGCACTCAGCAATAAAAACATCTATAACCAAACACACTCCTACTTCACACTTTAGAACATTACCCAACAACAGACTACCAGAAGAAGTTAAATTAATCCAGACCTATTACAATGAAATAAACAGGTATATGGAAAGACACGGCAGTAACAGATGGCTATATACGACACAGATAGCACTACAGATAAAATTAAGAGACGCATGTAAGGAAGCAAACAATAAAAAATGGAATGATATTATAATGGCGGCTGACATGACTAAAGACACAAAAACATTTTGGACTTCCATAAACAAGATGATGGGGCACAACAAGCAAAAAACACCATACATTAAAGACCAAAATGGAACAAAATTGCACGAGGAAAATGAACAAGAGTCAGCATTCAAAAGGGAATGGGTAAAAGTTTTTAAAATATCAGATGAGGAAAATGAAGATTTTGATAGTGAACACGAAGAAAGGATAGAAGACGAAATGGGAAGACAAATACATAGAATCACCCCAAGGCAATATATAGACTATAACTTATTACCTAATAATCAAATAATAACCATGGGAGAAATGATGCACTGTCTGAGGAAGTTTAAGGAAAAAGCCCCTGGGCTCACAGGTATTACACGAAATATGATCATGAATCTACCTGAAAACATTTTAAAAACACTATTAAACATTTATAACGCATGCTTAATAACTGGTTACTTTCCAGACAAACTAAAATATGCTAAAATGATATTTATTCCTAAGGAGGGTAAGGACAATAAGGAAATATTAAACTACAGGCCAATATCTTTATTAGAAATTACCGGGAAACTATTGGAAAAAAATTTAAATTCAAGACTTATAACCTTTTTAACACAACAGGGGAAAACTAACAATAGACAACATGGATTTATGCCCAATAGAAATACCCTAACTGCAATAGCTACAATAACGGAAATAATTGCAATAGAAAAAAGCAAGGGGAACCAGATCAATATAATTTTAAGGGACGTTTCTAAGGCTTTTGATAAAGTTTGGCATTTAGGCTTAAAATATAAAATATTAAAATTGGGACTTAACGAACACTTGCTAAGAATATTGTATAACTATTTAGATGATAGGAGAGCACAAATTCAAATTGGAAACTTTATGGGAACTATGTTTAATCTTGAGAGTGGAGTACCTCAAGGAGGATGTCTTTCTCTAACACTATATACAATTTATACCTCAGACACACCTCAACCTACCCCCTTTAGCGAATATGTAATGTTTGCTGATGATATTACTCAAATAGTATCATACCCAGGAAAATCAACCCAATTTATGGCACTCTACACGGTAAGAGCGATAAAAAACATAAATGATTTTGAGAAAAAATGGAAAAATCAGGACAAATAAGAACAAATTCAAGATAATACCAATAGCCAAGATTAAAACAAGTCCAGTAATAGTCGACCAGGAACTATACCCATACGACACTGAAGGCAGGATGCTTGGATTAAAACTAACAAAAAGAGGATATATAACATACTTAAAAGATAAAGAACGACAGGCAAGAATAAGATTATCAAAAATAAAACGCTTTAAGAACCTTAGCATTAATAACAAAAGAAAGATTTATATTGCCCTTGTCAAATCAATTATGGATTACCCACCCATCCCATTGAACACCCTTAGTAAAACGTGCATTAAAAGGTTACAAACAGTACAAAATATAGCCCTCAGATTTATATATAACATAAAATATACAGACCACATCAATAATGAACAACTACACAAGAGAGCAAACCTCTTAGCAATCAATGTAGATATACACAACAAAGCTGTAAATATTTGGAAAAAAGTGACTGAACTTAACACAGAAACATATCAAAACTGGATAAATAATATAGACAACGAAGAATTCCAAGAACACAGTTGGTTTAAATCAGCCAGGAAGAAAGTAATTGAACCATCTCCTGCCCCAATATACATATAAAACATTAATAGAGAGAATAAAAGATGAGAGTGACCTACCAGCTCCACAAGAACCTGGCAGGCCTCTCCATACAGTGTACCTTTAGACTAACATAACTAATATTTAACATTTAACATTTAACATTGAACTAACATCTTAGTAAAAAAAAATAAATAAATAAATAAATAAATAAATAAATAAATGTGACTACCCTCCCAGTTACACAAGGACCTGGGCGGGCTCACTAACTCCAACAATAACAAATAATAATAATAAGCAGCATTATATAAATAAACCAATATTAATACAAAGGTCTGACGACCCAAGGGAGCAGAACAAAGACAAAACACCAATAAGAAAGATGAAGCGATCTGGTTGAGCCCAGATTCTTTCTACTCCTACTGTATTTCAGTTTCACCACTTTTCCTTCAACTCCTAATAATCTTCTTTCACCTCTTAACTAAAGACTTCGTATCGTATCGTTCGTCGTGGGACTTCTCACATCGCTCCTGAACTAAGAAGACCTCTCAACAAGACCTCCTGCTGGACCCGGAACTGTGAAGACCGCCCTCTCCCTTGTGCCATTGTTGGCCATCTTCCCGGACCGGACCACCCACGACTGTCATCGTCCACAACAACTCACGAGCGTTCTCGGTTTATTGAGCCTTAGCTTGCCCTCCCCACTGGTGGTGTGAGTGACCCACACTCCAGCTGGAGAGCAGTTATAGCGCGATATTCCCGACGTGGTTTGAGCTCTTTTCCTTCTACTGCTATTTTTCCTTTTTCGCTCTGGCCTAGGGACCTGCACCCTCAAAAAGTGTATTCGTCCTGCGGTCCCCCCTGTAACTGTTCACCTCCCTCCCAGGAGATTGTGAACACGAAAGGGGATTGGAGCAAAACCCATCCCAGCCGAGTCTTTCCAGGAAAACCGTGATCGTGTGGGTCCACCTGGAAAGAGGGTAGCAATCCTTATCCTTCCCCAATAGGCACACTTAGCTCACGTCTATAAGTGAGCAGTCACATACACTAGGAAGTAGGCTTCCCCAACGGGGCTCCGGGAGAGAAGCTCAGGAACCACTCTACGACCACAAGCCAGTGGGAAGTGCTGAAATTCCTCTGCTACTTACTCAACCGGAATAGGTAGGATTAAAAAAAAAAAGAAAAGAAAAAAAAAACCGGTTATGGAGCGCGTACGCCCTCCTAACCGCGACCCCCGCCTGAACCGCCAACCTGACGACCCGAACTACGACAGGCTTCGCACAGAGAAAGCAGACCAGTTACGCGCCTTCAATGAAGCCCTGAAAAGTAGGAACACTGCCACCACCTCCAACAACTCCACCACCACTGCTACCGCCACTGAGGACAACTGGACGAAGGTAGAAAACAAGAAACGCCGACGTGCTTTTTCGGGAAACGAATGCCGTCAAGCAGCCCAAAAGGCACCCATCACCACCACCAGCTCACCTCCAACGACACTGCCAAAATTCCGGATCACGAAAACGGACGCAAAAACAACATATGCCGCCGTCACAGAGATGGAAAAGCTAAATCCACTGGCCAAGTTCTCAGTGCGGCCCAACCTAAAGGGGGAGATGATTATTCACCCCAAAGACAAGGACTCCGCCACCACCCTCGACACTTACCTGCAAAACACCACCACCGTTGCATCAACAAAGCTGGACCCAGCCCAGAAACTGATGAAGTCGGTAGTCCTCCGGTACCCAAAGGAACTACCTCTCGAACCCCTGGAGAACCACCCGAAGATCTTAAAAGCCGAGAGATGCTCTCCCCTGTCCGACAAGACGGCCACCACGAAACAAGTGCTCATAACGCACTACGGCTCACCCCCCAGCACCATAGACCTCAAAACCTGGGGGATCTACGAAGTGAGGCCCTTCGTTCCAGAGCCCCTGCGGTGCTTCAGATGCCAGAAATACGGGCACCATCAGACAAGGTGCACTTACAAGGAAATCTGCGCAGTCTGCGCACAGAAGCACGGCACACACTCCTGCCTCACCAAGTTGAAAAATGGTGAAAAAATTGCCCCCAAGTGTGCCAACTGCGGGGGCAAACACCACGCCTGGAATCCTGGATGCTCCGAGAGAACAAAGAGGGTCCAGGCAAACCGACCAGCAGCAAGACCGGCCCCCACCGCCTACACACCAGCCCCACCAAGTACCTTCGTGTGGGGAACCCAAAGGCCCAAACAACAAAGACAACCTCCTCAGCCAGTCAACACCCAAAGTGCAGCCCAGTTTCCTGGCCTCACTACGGCCACACCTCAGCCACCCAAGCAGCAGACAACGACAACCACGAGAAAGGCAAAAGAAGCACACACCAAGGCACCAGAAGGAATGATACACGTATCAGACCTAGCCAAGGTACTGACAACCTTCGCGGAGGGCTTAGCCGGACTACTGGGCCACAAGATCCAACCCACACAGCTCCAAATACTCATGGGGAGCGTCCTCGGGCAAGTCGCCACAGCTCCAGCCACCTCAGTGGAGGAAGCCACGCCGGTCCGCACACGAGTAACAGCCGAGGTGCACTCTACACCGAAGAAGGCCACCAGAGAACCCAAGACACCGACAGCTCCCAGAAAGAAACTGGACGTTTCAACTCCCCTGAACCGAACCACGGCCCAGAAGGCAAAAACCACAGAACACGAAGACATGGACCTGATTCAGTTGGAATCGAACTTGGACATCTCCATCGAGGACCACCAGAAGTCCCCGATGAAACAGTGGTGGAAAACGTCAGCACCCTGAACATCCTAACATGGAATGCTCAGGGCATCAAAAACAAGAAACACCTCCTACAAGCAGCAGCAGCCAAGGACAAGCTTGACATCATACTCCTACAAGAAACACTTCTACAAGAACACCACTGTTTCAAATTCAGCGGTTACAAGACATACAGGAGGCATTTCACGCAGGCGTCAACAAGAGGATGTATGATCTTGGTCAAGTCAAGCATACCCTCCGCCGATGTCACGCAGCAATTTCCATGTGGGGAAAACATCGAGACACAGGCCGTCAAAGTAACCCTCCAAGAACGAGAATTAACTGTTCACAACATCTACAAGAACCCAA
>NW_024720643.1:0-13815 GCF_018991925.1 Homarus americanus
TTATACTCAATCAGGACTTTTGTATATTTGATCAGAGTACTCTTTTGTTATACTCGGATCAGGGACTTTTGTTATACTCGACCAGGACATTGTTATACCACCAGGATACTTCTTGTTATACTCGATTAGAAGTGGGTTTTGTTATTCTCGATCAAGAGAGTTTGTTATACTCGATAAGGGGAATTTGTTATACTCGATAAGGGGACTTTGTTAGACTCGAACAGGGGACATTGTTATACTCGACGAGGATACTTTGTTATACTCGATTAGGCGGCTTTGTTATACTCGATCAAGGGACTTTGTTATACTCGATGAGGGTCCTTTGTTATACTCAATCAGGGACTTTTTTATACTCGACCAGAGTACTTTATTATACTTGATCAGGGGACTTTGTTAAACTCGACTAGGGGTCATTTTTGGACTCGATGAGGGGCCTTTGTTATACTCGATAAGGGGACTTTGATAACCTCGATCAGTGGACTTTTTTATACTTGACCAATGGACTTTGTTATACTCAATGAGGGGCCTTTGTTATACTCGATGAAGGGACTTTGTTATACTCGACCAGGGGCTTTGTTAAACCCGATCAGGGGACATTTTTTACTCGACCAGAGGACTTTGTTATACTCGGTCAGGGGATATGTTATACTCGATCAGGGGACTTTGTTATACTCAACCAGGAGACTTTGTTATACTCGATCAGGGGACATTTTTATATTCGATTAGGGGCCTTTGTTATACTCGATGAGGGGGCTTTGTTATATTCGACCAGGGGACTTTGTTATGCTCGATCAGGGGATATGTTATATTCGATCAGGGGACTTTGTTATACTCGATCAGATGACTTTGTTATACTCGACCAAGGGACGTTGTTATACGCGATCAGGGGACTTTTTTATACTCGACCAGAAGACTTTGTTTTCCTTGATCAGGGGATATGTTATACTCGACCAGGGGACTTTGTTATACTCGAACAGGGGAATTTGTTATACTCGATCAGGGGACTAGTTATACTCGGTTAAGGGGACTTTGTTATACTGGTCCAGGGGTCTTTGTTATACTCGATCAGGGGACTTTATTATACTCTATCAGGGGACTTTGTCTTACTCGATCAGGGCCCTTTGTTTTACTCTTTTGGACTAGGGATATTGTTATACCATCAGAGGACCTTGTTATACCGGATTAGGACCTTTTGTTATACTCGATCAGGACTTTGGTCATACTCGATCAGGGATCTTTTGTTATACTCTGGGATCAGGGCCTTTTTTATACTCGATTAGGAGACTTTGTTATACTCGATAAGGGGACTTTGTTATACTCGATAAGGGGAATTTGTTATAATCGATAAGGGGACTTTGTTAGACTCGAACAGGGGACATTGATATACTCGATCAAGGGACTTTGTTATACTCGATGAGGGTCCTTTGTTATACTCGGTGAGGGGCCTTTGTTATAGTAGATGAGTGGACTTTGTTATACTCGACTAGGGGCCTTTTTTGGACTTGACGAGGGGCCTTTGTTATACTCGATCAGGGTCTTTGTTATCCTCGATCAGGGGACTTTGGTATACTCGAGCAGGGGGCTTTGTTATACTCGATCAGGGGACTTTGTCATACTCGATCATGGGACTTTGTTATACTCGACCAGGGAACTTTTTTATACTTGACCAATGGACTTAGTTATACTCGATGAGGGGCCTTTGTTATACTCGATGAGGGGACTTTGTTATACTCGACCAGGGGACTTTGTTATACTCAATGAGGGACTTTTTTATACTCGACCAGAGTACTTTGTTATACTCGATCAGGGGACTTTGTTATACTCGACCAGAGGACTTTATTATACTTGACCAATGGACGTTGTTATACTCAATGAGGGGTATTTGTTATAATTGATGAGGGGGCTTTGTTATACTCGACCAGGGAACTTGTTATACTCGATCAGGGGACTTTGTTATGCTTGATTAGGGGACTTTGTTATACTCAACCAGGGGACTTTGTTATACGCGATCAGGTGACTTTGTTATACTCGACCAGGGGACTTTATTATACTTGACCAATGGACGTTGTTATACTCAATGAGGGACCTTTCTTATACTCGATGAGGGGGCTTTGTTATACTCGACCAGGGAACTTTGTTATACTCGATCAGGGGATATGTTATACTCGATCAGGGGACTTTGTTATACTCGACCAGGGGACACAGTTATACTCGACGAGGATACTTTGTTATACTCGATTAGGCGGCTTTGTTATACTCGATCAAGAGACTTTGTTATACTCGATAAGGGGAATATGTTATTCTCAATCAGGGACTTTTTTATACTCGACGAGAGTACCTTATTATACTTGATCAGGGGACTTTGTTATACTCGACTAAGGGCCTTTTTTGGACTCGACGAGGGGCCTTTGTTATACTCGATCAGGGGACTTTGTTATACTCGACAAGGGGACTTTGTTATACTCAATCAGGGACTTTTTTATACTCGACCAGAGTACTTTATTATACTCGATCAGGGGACTTTGTTATACTCGACCAGTGGACTTTATTATACTTGACCAATGTTCTTTGTTATACTCAATGAGGGGCCTTTGTTATATTCGATGAGGGGACTTTGTTATACTCGACCAGGGGACTTTTTTTTACTCGACCATAGGACTTTGTTATACTCAATCAGGGGATATGTTATACTCGATCAGGGGACTTTGTTATAATCAACCAGGGGACTTTGTTATACTCGATCAGGGGACTTTGTTATACTCGATAATGGGACTTTTTTATACTCGATGAGGGGCCTTTGTTATACTCCATGAGGGGGCTTTGTTATACTCGACCTGGGGATTTTGGTATACTCGAACAGGGAATATGTTATACTCGATCAGGGGACTCTGTTATACTCGATCAGGGGACTTTGTTATACTTGATTTGGGGACTAAGTTATACTCGATCAGGGTACTTTGTTATACTCGACCAGGGGACTTTATTATACTTGACCAATGGACGTTGTTATACGCAATGAGGGGCCTTTGTTATAATCGATGAGGGGGCTTTGTTATACTCGACCAGGGAACTTTGTTATACTCGACCAGGGGATATGTTATACTCGATCAGGGGATTTTGTTATACTCGATCAGGGGACTTTGTTATACTTGATTAGGGGACTTTGTTATACTCAACCAGGGGACTTTGTTATACTCGATTAGGGTACTTTGTTATACTCTTTCAGGGGACTTTGTTATACTCGATTAGGGGCCTTTGTTATACTCGATGAGGGGGCCTGTTATACTCGACCAGGGGACTTTGTTATACTCGATCAGGGGATATGTTATCCTCGATCAGGGGACTTTGTTATACTCGATCAGGGACATTGTTATACTTGATTAGGTGACTTTGTTATAGTCGACCAGGGGACTTTTTTATACTTGACCAATGGTTGTTGTTATACTCAATGAGGGGCCTTTGTTATACTCGATCAGGGGACTTTGTTATACTCGACCAGGGGACTTTGTTATACTCGACCAGGGGACTTTGTTACACGCAATCAGGGTTCTTTGTTATACTCGATGAAGGGCCTTTGTTATACTAGATCAGGGGACTTTGTTATACTCGCTTAGGGGCCTTTTTTAGACTCGATCAGCGGCATTTGTTATACACGATCAGGGGACTTTGTTATACTCGATCAGGAGACTTTGTTATACTCGAGCATGGGGTTTTGTTATACTCGATCAGGGGACTTTTTTATACTCGACCAGAGGACTTTCTTATACTCGTCCAGGAGACTTTGTAATACTCGATTAGGGGACTTTGTTATACTCGATTAGGGGACTTTGTTATACTCGATCAGGGGATATGTTAGACTCGATCAGGGGACTTAGTTATACACGGTTAAGGGGACTTTGTTACACTCCTCCAGGGGTCTTTGTTTTACTCGATCAGGGGACTTTGCTATACTCGATCAGGGGACCTGTGTTATACTCGATCAGGGGACTTTGTTATACTCGACCAGGGGCCATTTTTATACTCAATCAGGGACTTTTTTATACTCGACCAGAGTACTTTGTTATACTCGATCAGGGGACTTTGTTATACTCCACCAGGGGACATTGTTATACTCGACGAGGATACTTTGTTATACTCGATTAGGGGGCTTTGTTATACTCGATCAAGAGACTTTGTTATACTCGATAAGGGGAATTTGTTATACTCAATCAGGGACTTTTTTATACTCGACCAGAGTACCTTATTATACTTGATCAGGGGACTTTGTTATACTCGACTAGGGGCCTTTTTTGGACTCGACGAGGGGCCTTTGTTATACTCGATCAGGGGACTTTGTTATACTCGACAAGGGGACTTTGTTATACTTGATTAGGGGACTTTGTTATACTCAACCAGGGGACTTTGTTATACTCGATTAGGGGACTTTGTTATACTCTTTCAGGGGACTTTGTTATACTCGATTAGGGGCCTTTGTTATACTCGATGAGGGGGCTTTGTTATACTCGACATGGGGACTTTGTTATACTCGATCAGGGGATATGTTATCCTCGATCAGGGGACTTTGTTATACTCGATCAGGGGACTTTGTTATACTTGATTAGGGGACTTTGTTATAGTCGACCAGGGGACTTTTTTTATACTTGACCAATGGTTGTTGTTATACTCAATGAGGGGTCTTTGTTATACTCGATCAGGGGACTTTGTTATACTCGACCAGGGGAATTTGTTATACTCGACCAGGGGACTATGTTACACGCAATCAGGGTTCTTTGTTATACTCGATGAGGGGCCTTTGTTATACTAGATCAGGGGACTTTGTTATACTCGCTTAGGGGCCTTGTTTAGACTCGATCAGCGGCCTTTGTTATACTCGATCAGGGGACTTTGTTATACTCGAGCCGGGGGTTTTGTTATACTCGATCAGGGGACTTTGTTATACTCGATTAGGAGCCTTTGTTATACTCGATGAGGGGGCTTTCTTATACTCGAATACGGGACTTTGCTATACTCGACCAGGGGACTTTGTTATATTCGATCAGGGAACTTTGTTATACTCGATCAGGGGACTTTTTTATACTCGACCAGAGGACTTTCTTATACTCGTCCAGGAGACTTTGTTATACTCGATTAGGGGACTTTGTTATACTCGATTAGGGGACTTTGTTATACTCCTCCAGGGGTCTTTGTTATACTCGATCAGGGGACCTGTGTTATACTCGATCAGGGGACTTTGTTATACTCGACCAGGGGCCTTTTTTATACTCAATCAGGGACTTTTTTATACTCGACCAGAGTACTTTGTTATACTCGATCAGGGGACTTTGTTATACTCGACCAGGGGACATTGTTATACTCGACGAGGATACTTTGTTATACTCGATTAGGCGGCTTTGTTATACTCGATCAAGAGACTTTGTTATACTCGATAAGGGGAATTTGTTATACTCAATCAGGGACTTTTTTATACTCGACCAGAGTACCTTATTATACCTGATCAGGGGACTTTGTTATACTCGACTAGGGGCCTTTTTTGGACTCGACGAGGGGCCTTTGTTATACTCGATCAGGGGACTTTGTTATACTCGACAAGGGGACTTTGTTATACTCAATCAGGGACTTTTTTATACTCGACCAGAGTACTTTATTGTACTCGATCAGGGGACTTTGTTATACTCGACCAGGGGACTTTATTATACTTGACCAATGGACTTTGTTATACTCAATGAGGGGCCTTTGCTATATTCGATTAGGGGACTTTGTTATACTCGACCAGGGGACTTTTTTTTACTCGACCATAGGACTTTGTTATACTCAATCAGGGGATATGTTATACTCGATCAGGGGACTTTGTTATACTCGATAATGGGACTTTTTTATACTCGATGAGGGGCCTTTGTTACACTCGATGAGGGGGCTTTGTTATACTCGACCAGGGGATTTTGTTATACTCGAACAGGGAATATGTTATACTCGATCAGGGGACTTTGTTATACTCGATCAGGGGACTTTGTTAAACTTGATTTGGGGACTAAGTTATACTCGATCAGGGGACTTTGTTATACTCGATCAGATGACTTTGTTATACACGACCAAGGAAATTTGTTATGCTCGATTAAAAAACTTTGTTATACTCGACCAGGAGACTTTGTTATACTCGATCAGGGGACTTTGTTATACTCCACCAGGGACTTTTTTATACTCGATCACGGGATGTGTTATACTCGATCAGGGACTTTGTTATACTCGTGCAGGGGGCTTTGTTTTACTCGATCAGGGGACTTTGTTATACTCGATCAGAGGACTTTGCTATACTCGCTCAGGGGACTTTTGTTATACTCAATCCGGGGACTTTGTTAAACTCTATCAGGGGACTTTGTCTTACTCGATCAGGGCCCTTTGTTATACTCGACCAGGGGACTTTGTTATAATCGATCAGGGGACTTTGTTATACTCGATTAGGGGACTTTGTTATACTCGATCAGGAAACTTTTGTTATACTCAATCAGGGGACTTTGTTATACTCGACCAGGGGCCTTTTTCATACTCGATTAGAGGACTTTGTTTTACTCGAGCAGGGGGCTTTGTTTTACTCGATCAGGGCCCTTTGTTATGCTCGACCAGGGGACTTTGCTATACTCGCTCAGGGGACTTTTGTTATACTCAATCCGGGGACTTTGTTAAACTCTATCAGGGGACTTTGTCTTACTCGATCACGGCCCTTTGTTATACTCGACCAGGGGACTTTGTTATAATCGATCAGGGGACTTTGTTATACTCGATTAGGGGACTTTGTTATACTCGATCAGGAAACTTTTGTTATACTCAATCAGGGGACTTTGTTATACTCGATTAGAAAACTTTGTTATACTCGACCAAGATACATTGTTATACTCGATCAGGGGACTTTGTTATACTCCACTAGGGACTTTGTTATACTCGATCAGGGGATATGTTATACTCAATCAGGGGACTTTGTTATACTCGTCCAGGGGGCTTTGTCTTACTCGATCAGGGGACTTTGTTATACTCAATCAGAGGACTTTGTCTTACTCGATCAGGGCCCTTTGATATGCTCGACCAACGGACTTTGCTATACTCGATCAGTGGAGTTTTGTTATACTCAATCAGGGGACTTTGTTATACTCTACCAGGGGACTTTGTCTTACTCGATCAGGGCCCTTTGTTATACTCGACCAGGGGACTTTGTTATAATCGATCAGGGGACTTTGTTATACTCGATTAGGGGACTTTGTTATACTCGATCAGGGGACTTTTGTTATAATCAATCAGGGGACTTTGTTATACTCGACCAGGTGCCTTTTTCATACTCGATTATGGGACTTTGTTTTACTCGATAAGGGGACTTTGTTATACTCGATTAGAGGACTTTTTTATACTCGACCAGGGGCCTTTGTTATACTCGATTAGAAAACTTTGTTACACTCGACCAAGATACATTGTTGTACTCGATCAGGGGACTTTGTTATATTCCACCTGGGACTTTGTTATACTCGATCAGGCGATATGTTATACTCGATCAGGGGACTTTGTTATACTCGACGAGAAGACTCTGTTATACTCGACGAGAAGACTTTGTTATACTCGATCAAGGGACTTTCTTATACTCGACCAGGGGACTTTTTTATACTTGACCAATGGATTTTGTTATACTCAATGATGGGCCTTTGTTATACTCGATCAGGGGACTTTGTTATACTCGACCAGGGGACTTTGTTATAAGCGATCAAGGGACTTTTTTATACTCGACCAGAGGACTTTGTTAAACTTGATCAGGAGATATGTTATGCTCGATCAGGGGACTTTGTTATACTCAACCAGGGGACTTTCTTAACTCAAACAGGGGACTTTGTTGTACTCGATCAGGGGACTTTGTTATACTCGATTACTGGCCTTTGTTATACTCGATGAGGGGGCTTTGTTATACTCGACAAGGGGACTTTGCTATACTCGACCAGGGGACTTTGTTATATTCGATCAGAGGACTTTGATATACTCGACCAGGAGACTTTTTTTATACTTTATCAGGGGACTTTGTCATACTCGACCAGAAGCATTTGTTATACTCGATCGAAGGAGTTTGTTATACTCGTTCAGTGGACTTTCCTATATTTGATCAATGGACTTTGCTATACTCGATGAGGGGCCTTTGTTATACTCTATTAGGGGACTTTGTTATACTCGACCAGGGGACTTTGTTATCCTCGATCAGTGGACTTTGTTATACTCGACCAGAGGACTTTGTTATACTCGATCAGGGGACTTTGTTATACTCGATCAGGGGACTTTTTTATACTCGACCAGAGGACTTTGTTATACTCGACCAGGGGACTTTGTTATACTCGATCAGGGGACTTTTTTATACTCTACCAGAGGGCTTTGTTTTACTCGATTAGGGGACTTTGTTACACTCGACCAGGGGACATTTTTATATCTGACCAATGGACTTTGTTATACTCAATGAGGGGCCTTTGTCATACTCGATCAGGGGACTTTGTTATACTCAACCAGGGGACTTTGTTATACGCGATCAGGGGACTTATTTATACTCGAGCAGAGGACTTTGATATACTCGATCAGGGGATATGTTATACTCGATCAGGGGCCTTTGTTATACTCGATGAGGGGCCATTGTTATAGTAGATCAGAGGACTTTGTTATACTCGACTGGGGGCCATTTTTGGACTCGATGAGGGGCCTTTGTTATACTCGATCAGGGGACTTTGATATCCTCGATCAGTGGACTTATTTATACTTGACCAATGGACTTTGTTATACTCAATGAGGGGCCTTTGTTATACTCGATGAGGGGACTTTGTTATACTCGACCGGGTGACTTTGTTAAACCCGATCAGGGGACTTTTTTTACTCGACCAGAGGACTTTGTTATACTCGATCAGGGGATATGTTATATTCGATCAGGGGACTTTGTTATACTCAACCAGAAGACTTTGTTATACTCGATCAGGACTTTTTATACTCGATCAGGGACTTTGTTATACTCGATCAGGGGATATGTTATATTCGATCAGGGGACTTTGTTATACTCAACCAGAAGACTTTGTTATACTCGATCAGGGGACTTTTTATACTCGATCAGGGGACTTTGTTATATTCGATTAGTGGCCTTTGTTATACTCGATGAGGGGGCTTTGTTATATTCGACCAGGTGACTTTGTTATACTCGATCAGGGGATATGTTATATTCGATCAGGGGACTTTGTTATACTCGATCAGATGACTTTGTTATAGTCGACCAAGGGACTTTGTTATACGCGATCAGGGGACATTTTTATACTCGACCAGAGGACTTTGTTATACGCGATCAGGGGACATTTTTATACTCGACCAGGGACTTTGTTATCCTTGATCAGGGGATATGTTATACTCGACCAGGGAAGTTTGTTATACTAGAGGGTAATTTGTTATACTCGATCAGGGAACTTTATTATACTCGGTTAAGGGGACTTTGTTATACTCGTCCAGGGGTCTTTGTTATACTCGATCAGGGGACTTTATTATACTCTATCAGGGGACTTTGTCTTACTCGATCAGGGCCCTTTGTTTTACTCGACCAGGGGACATTGTTATAATCGATCAGAGGACTTTGTTATGCTCGATCAGGGGACTTTGTTATACTCGATGAGGGGACTTTTTTTATACTCGATCAGGGGATTTTGTTATACTCGACCAGGGGCCCTTTTTATACTCGATTAGGAGACTTTGTTATACTCGATAAGGGGACTTTGTTATACTCGATAAGGGGAATTTGTTATACTCGATAAGGGGACTTTGTTAAGGGGACTTTGTTACACTCGATGAGGGTCCTTTGTTATACTCGATGAGGGGCCTTTGTTATAGTAGATGAGTGGACTTTGTTATACTCGACTAGGGGCCTTTTTTGGACTTGACGAGGGGCCTTTGTTATATTCGATCAGTGTATTTGTTATCCTCGATCAGGGGACTTTGTTATACTCGAGCAGGGGGCTTTGTTATACTCGATCAGGGGACTTTGTCATACTCGATCAGGGACTTTGTTATACTCGACCAAGGAACTTTTTTATACTTGACCAATGGACTTTGTTATACTCGATGAGGGGCCTTTGTTATACTCGATGAGGGGACTTTGTTATACTCGACCAGGGGACTTTGTTATACTCAATTAGGGACTTTTTTATACTCTACCAGAGTACTTTGTTATACTCGATCAGGGGACTTTGTTATACTCGACCAGGGGACTTTATTTTACTTGACCAATGGACGTTGTTATACTCAATGAGGGGCCTTTGTTATACTCGATGAGGGGGCTTTGTTATACTCGACCAGGGAACATTGTTATACTCGATCAGGGGATATGTTATACTCGATCAGGGGACTTTGTTATACTCGATCAAGGGACTTTGTTATGCTTGATTAGGGGACTTTGTTATACTCAACTTGGGGACTTTGTTATACTCGATCAGGGGACTTTGTTATACTCGACCCGGGGTCTTTATTATACTTGACCAATGGACGTTGTTATACTCAATGAAGGGCCTTTGTTATACTCGATGAGGGGGCTTTGTTATACTCGACCAGGGAACTTTGTTATACTCGATCAGGGGATATGTTATACTCGATCAGGGGACTTTGTTATACTCGATCAGGGGACTTTGTTATACCTGATTAGGGGACTTTGTTATAGTCGACCACGGGACTTTTTTATACTTGACCAATGGTTGTTGTTATACTCAATGAGGGGCCTTTGTTATACTCGATCAGGGGACTTTGTTATACTCGACCAGGGGACTTTGTTATACTCGACCAGGGGACTTTGTTACACGCAATCAGGGTTCTTTGTTATACTTGATGAGGGGCCTTTGTTATACTAGATCAGGGGACTTTATTATACTCGCTTAGGGGCCTTTTTTAGACTCGATCAGCGGCCTTTGTTATACTCGATCAGGGGACTTTGTTATACTCGATCAGGAGACTTTGTTATACTCGAGCAGGGGGTTTCGTTATACTCGATCAGGGGACTTTGTTATACTCGATTAGGAGCCTTTGTTATACTCGATGAGGGGGCTTTCTTATACTCGACTAGGGGACTTTGCTATACTCGACCAGGGGACTTTGTTATATTCGATCAGGGGACTTTGTTATACTCGATCAGGGGACTTTTTTATACTCGACTAGAGGACTTTCTTATACTCGTCCAGGAGACTTTGTTATACTCGATTAGGGGACTTTGTTATACTCGATTAGGGGACTTTGTTTTACTTGATCAGGGGATATGTTAGATCTCGATCAGGGGACTTGGTTATACTCGGTTTAGGGGACTTTGTTATACTCGTCCAGGGTTCTTTGTTGTAATCGATCAGGGGACTTTGTTATACTCGATCAGGGGACTTTGCTATACTCGATCAGGGAACCTGTGTTATACTCGATCAGGGAACTTTGTTATACTCGACCAGGGGCCTTTTTTTTACTCAGTCAGGGACTTTTTCATACTCGACCAGAGTACTTTGTTATACTCGATCAGGGGACTTTGTTATACTCGAACAGGGGACATTGTTATACTCGACCAGGATACCTTGTTATATTCGATTAGGGGAATTTGTTATACTCGATAAGGGGACTTTGTTATACTCGAACAGGGGACATTATTATACTCGACGAGGATACTTTGATAGACTCGATTAGGCGGCTTTGTTATACTCGATCAAGGGACTTTGTTATACTCAATGAGGGTCCTTTGTTGTACTCAATCAGGGACTTTTTTATACTCGACCAGAGTACTTTATTATACTTGATCAGGACTAATAATTTTATCAGGGACTTTTTTATACTCGACCAGAGTACTTTATTATACTTGATCAGGGGACTTTGTTATACTCGACCAGGGGACTTTGTTATACTCGACCAGCGGACATTGTTATACTCGACCAGGATACCTTGTTATACTCGATTAGGCGGCTTTGTTATACTCGATCAAGAGACTTTGTTATATTCGATAAGGGGAATTTGTTATACTCGATAAGGGGACTTTGTTATACTCGAACAGGGGACATTATTATACTCGACGAGCATACTTTGTTATACTCGATTAGGCGGCTTTGGTATACTCGATCAAGGGACTTTGTTATACTCGATGAGGGTCCTTTGTTATACTCAATCAGGGACTTTTTTATACTCGACCAGAGTACCTTATTATACTTGATCAGGGGACTTTGTTATACTCGACTAGGGGCTTTTTTTGGACTCGATGAGGGGCCTTTGTTGTACTCGATCAGGGGACTTTGTTATACTCGACAAGGGGACTTTATTATACTCAATCAGGACTTTTATACTCGACCGAGCATTTTATTATACTCGGATCAGGGACTTTTTGTTATAATTTCTCGACAAGGGGACTTTATTATACTTGACCAATGGACTTTGTTATACTCAATGAGGGGCCTTTGTTATATTCGATGAGGGGACTTTGTTATACTCGACCAGGGGACTTTTTTTTACTCGACCATAGGACTTTGTTATACTCAATCAGGGGATATGTTATACTCGATCAGGGGACTTTGTTATACTCAACCAGGTGACTTTGTTATACTCGATCAGGGGACTTTGTTATACTCTATAAGGGGACTTTTTATACTCGATTAGGGGCCTTTGTTATACTCGATGAGGGGGCTTTGTTATACTCGACCAGGGGATTTTGTTATACTCGAACAGGGAATATGTTATACTCGATCAGGGGACTTTGTTATACTCGATCAGGGGACTTTGTTATACTTGATTTGGGGACTAAGTTATACTCGATCAAGGGACTTTGTTATACTCAATCAGACGATTTTATTATACTCGACAAAGGAAATTTGTTATGCTCGATTAGAAAACTTTGTTATACTCGACCAGGAGACTTTATTATACACGATCAGGGGACTTTGTTATACTCCACCAGGGACTCTTTTATACTCGATCAGGGGATATGTTATACTCGATCAGGGGACTTTGTTATACTCGTCCATGGGGCTTTGTTTTACTCGATCAGGGGACTTTGTTATACTCGATCAGAGGACTTTGTCTTACTCGATCAGGGCCCTTTGTTATGCTCGACCAGGGACTTTGCTATACTCTATCAGGGGAGTTTTGTTATTCTCAATCAGGGGACTTTGTTAAACTCTATCAGGGGACTTTGTCTTACTCGATCAGGGCCCTTTGTTATACTCGACCAGGGGACTTTTGTTATAATCCATCAGGGGACTTTGTTATACTCGATAAGGGGACTTTGTTATACTCGATCAGGGGACTTTTGTTATACTCAATCAGGGGACTTTGTTATACTCGACCAGGGGCCTTTTTCATACTCGATTAGGGGACTTTGTTTTACTCGATAAGGGGACTTTGTTATACTCGATTAGAGGACTTTGTTATACTCGACCAGGGGCCTTTGTTATACTCGATATGAAATCTTTGTTATACTCGACCAAGATACATTGTTGTACTCGATCAGGGGACTTTGTTATACTCCACCAGGGACTTTGTTATACTCGATCAGGGGATATGTTTTACTCGATCAGGGGACTTTGTTATACTCAATCAGAGGACTTTGTCTTATCTCGATCAGGGCCCTTTGTTATGCTCTACCAGGGGACTTTGCTATACTCGATCAGGGGACTTTTGTTATACTCAATCAGGGGACTTTGTTATACTCTATCAGGGGACTTTGTCTTACTCGATCAGGGCCCTTTGTTATACTCGACCAGGGGACTTTGTTATATTCGATCAGGGGACTTTGTTATACTCGATCAGGGGACTTTT
>NW_024720644.1:0-16857 GCF_018991925.1 Homarus americanus
CCGCTTGTGAGTCCCGTCAGCCATTTTGTTCTAACTTTCGGGGATTCTAAAATAAGCTATAAATAAATAAATAAATAAATAAATAAAACAAGCATCTTTTGTTTTTCTAACCCATGAGCTGTGAGTCTTCATTATATACTTCAACATTACTGTAAACTAAGGCTAGAGAGGGTGTGTACAGTACTAGTGGAATCAAGACGAGAAGGTATTTCAAATCCATAAAGGGTTTTACAAGTGGAGAGTCTTACAAGTGGAGGGTCTTACAGGTGGAGAGTCTTACAAGTGGAGGGTCTTACAGGTGGAGGATTTTAATAAGGATAAATACAGCAAGTCTTACAGTTGAATCAGCCAAGTCGAGGAAAACTCTTAAGAGTCACGTAACTTCTACCTGGTGTTACCTGTAATCAAGCTAAGGTATATGTAAGAAGAATATTATCTCGTTACTATCCATTCCTCTTCCACTATCCTGCGAGGTGGTGTATTAATAGGCACAAATACTCATGATAAAGAAGGAATAAAGAGAAAGACGCAAGATACCTATAAAATGCGACAGAATATACCCACACATGCGTAATCCTAACCCATCCCAACCCAACCCAACCCTATCCTACCCCCAGCTTCACCACAGTACACAAAGTCATTCTTGGTATCAGAATGACACCTAAACACCCTGTATCGCCTAAGACACATTTGAATCGGATGGTTCGTTGACGGTTTTATTTCTTCGGTATAAACCAGAGAAGCAATTAGTTCGTGGGAACAGTGAGTCAAAATACTTCACATCAGCTCGTTTACGACCTCCAGCTGATATTTACTTCTGTTGTCTATATCAATCACATTTTATAATGAAAACAAAAATATGGTTAGTTACTTAAAAATGAAAAAAACATCATACTTAGATACTTAAGAGTGAGAAAAAAAGATACTTAAGATACTTAAAAATAAAAACACTCTTTGATACTTAAATTAGGACAAAATAAACGGACATAAAGATTTAACTATGAGCGGTGGATATTACGACATGTACCGGCTATCAATACAGAGGCGCTATTTAGCCGTGAAGTTCTCTCAGAAACTCAACAAGACAATATGTGGTCACGTAAAAATTTCAGGTTAATTTTTAACACCATCCGTCATTTTAAACCTTAGCACCTGTAGATTAAGAAAATATATGGTGATATTTTTTCTGATGGGATAAAGGTCGTATTTGTCCAGAGAAGTAAGAGAGGAAAAAAATCACTTGAGAGGCATGACGCACAGAGTGTCTAAGGTGATAAAAGATCATATACTACCATTTGGGTTTCAAATTAAGTTCATTACATAAAATATCAAACTCATAAAGATTACAAAAGAACAGAACATCATGAGCTCTCTACAGCTATTGTCAGCCGTCAATATGCTGATGTACAGAAGCTACACAATGTTATTGGTGACTGTAATCCCAGGAAAATGATGCTCTTTTAAACTTGGTAACTGGAGCTGTAATGCCAGAAAATGCCAAATATGACAATCTATGTGCATATGAAGTTGGAAGACAAAATTATGAAAATTTTGCCAAGAAACGTATTGTTGGTCCATTGAGCATCTGGGAAAAGATGTCCAAGGTTAATCTTCTGTCGTGGAAAGCAGCAAATAAGACTTCAACCATCAAATTGCTATCACAAGTTATAGAACTTAAGCAGGACATACAGTATATGCATCACAGAAGGGCAGCACTGTACATATCAAGTCACCAGACACTGATGTGATTGGCATATTAAAGCAGCCTCAACTTGGAGAAAATACAAGTATGAAAACAGGAACTGGTGAGCGACGACACATTGGGCAGAGAGCCTTACAGGTTTCCATGCCTTCACAGGATCTGACTGCATTGGAAAATTTGTTGGCAAAGGAAAGAAAGCATGTTTAAGTACTTTGATGAAATCTAACATAAAAGTCCTAGATGCATTCAAGATGCTGAGTAGACCAAATGCCCTCCAGCAGACATATTTATTGGTCTAAAGGAATTTGTATTTAAGCTCTACTGTCCACGAATGACTTTCACTAAACTGTCATAACTTAGATGGCATCTCTTCAAGAAAACGCAGGCAGAAGCTGGAGAACTACCAGCGACTGCAGCAACTCTAAAGTATCATATATTGAGAGGAAGGTATCAAGCTCTTTTGTGGTCTTGTGATGCAGACAGTGAAATGCTTTCACAATTAGAGCATGGCTGGAAGATTGACAATGACTGTTTCATACTAGTAATATCAGACCAACCACCAGCTCCAGAAGCAATCACAGAACTTGTTAAATGTGGATGTGGCGTCAGGAAATGTGGATCATTGTCATGTTCATACAGAAAGAATCAGAAAGAATAGCATGACATGCACCGAGATGTGTAACTGTCAAGCAGATGATGAGAAATGCCTAAACAAGGTGAAGGAATCTGTTGTACACAGAAGACTCTGATGACGAGGACTGAAGCAATGTCGTAAATAATAACTTGTGACTTGTTTACACATGATGCATAACACTACAAACTTTTAATAAATATAAAACGGTGGTTCTAAGCTTTTCAGATAATGGTAATATGTATATGTTTAATTTCCAGTATTTGTCTTTAGCAAATAATTTTACTTACTGCAATCTCTTCTTTGCCAGAGACAGGATGGCATATATGAGCAGCCATGTTTGTAACACACTTATGATATTATAACAGCATTCATGATATATTATGTTAAATTGTAATCATATAATACTACATGTTCATAGGTTATTAGTCATGTTTAAGTTAATTAGGACTTAATGGTAATACATCTGTGGTTCATTACGCCGCTCTTTAATAAAACTTCTTTAAAGGCATAAAACTTATAATAAACCGTTCAGAAAAAATGACACCACAGTTCCTTAACATAGTTTATAAGGATTATTATAATGTATGGTGTCAAAAATTAACATGAAATTTTTACGGGATTACTTTAGCTCCTACACTAAAACCTGCCGACCTAACCTAACCTTTTTTACCCACCTCTACCTACTTACCTAACCTGACATAATCTAACCTAACCTGACGTAATCTGACCTAACCTGACATAATCTAACCTAACCTGACATAATCTAACCTAACCTGACATAATCTAACCTAACCTGACATAATCTAACCTAACCTGACATAATCTAACCTAACCTGACGTAATCTGACCTAACCTGACATAATCTAACCTAACCTGACGTAATCTGACCTAACCTGACATAATCTAACCTAACCTGACGTAATCTGACCTAACCTGACATAATCTAACCTAACCTGACGTAATCTAACCTAACCTGACATAATCTAACCTAACCTGACATAATCTAACCTAACCTGACATAATCTAACCTAACCTGACGTAATCTGACCTAACCTGACATAATCTAACCTAACCTGACATAATCTAACCTAACCTCCCGTCTGACATAAGCTAACCTAATCAAACCTAACTTTCCCACCTACCTAACATAACCTATCTACTTATTACCTACCTAACCTAACTTAACCCAACCTGACATAATCTAACCTAACCTATTGAAACTTAACTTAACCACCTACCTCATCTAACACCACTTTGTAATCTCTCTGTGCTACAGCTGACAGGATGAGTATGGGGCGCACAATAAACTAGCCTCTAAGTGGCAAAATTAACAAAACTAACCTAACCTAACCCAACCTGACTTAACCTAACCTGATCTGATCTATCCAACTTAAAAAACTTAGAATATATAATAAAGCCGTTAGGTTAATTTAGGCTAAATATGGTTGATTCATATTTTGTTTTGACAGAAATTCCCGGCAAAATAACGTATCTATATTGAGAACCACCGCCATGTTGGTTCCACGTTAACAAGACACGGATACACTACAGAATAACCGGCGTTCGTTTAACCTCAATTACTATAGTTTACTTTATAATCTTATTTCACAATCTTCACTACATCTCGCTTCACAATCTTCACTGCATCTCACTTCACAATCTTCAGCCAGGTGAGGTTTATGGATCGGGCTTTTTGTGCGTGAGATAGGAAACGTAGGACTAGGGTATGTTTTCCTGGGGCTGGGATAGGGCATGTAGCCGAGAGGTTAGACAGAGTTTTGTCAGGGGAGGGTACCAATCCAGTAGTGTGTCTTAGTGTGGGGGGAAACGACATAGGTAAGGTTAGGAGTGAGGAACTTTTCAAGAGGTATAGGGAGGCGCTGGGGAAGATTAGAGATAGGGGAGGGGTCCCGATAGAATGTGGTGTCTTGCCTAGAAGAGGGGTTGGTCGTGAATGGCTGTCCAGGGCAATTGCTATTAATTGCCGACTGGAAAAACACTGTGCAAACAATGGTTGGGCATTCATTGATGACGGGCAACGATTTTATGGCAACGACTACCTGTACTGTCGCGACGGAGTACACTTGTCTCGTGAGGGGGTAAAGACGTTGTCTGCATCCCTGGAGCGTGAAATTGTCACTCCGAAGGGGGGGTTTCGCTAGTAGAGAGGGGTCGGGGAAAATGGGAGTCAAAAAACAAGCAGGTCCTGGGAAGTAGTGAAACAGAAGTAGATAATGCTGAAAATATAGTTAGTCATAATAACAAACATCAAAGTAATAAATGTAAAACAGATAGAAACGGAAGAAATATATTGAGTGTTTATTATACTAATAGTAGAAGCCTGTGTAACAAAATGGACCAGCTCAGGGCCATTATTAGTAAAGAAACAGCAAGCATTTTTTTAGCAGAATTTCATATTCCAGGATATAACCTATTTAAATTTGACAGAGTAGGAAGGAGAGGTGGCCGTGTAGCAGTGTATATCAGGGTGTCATTAAAAGGCTGCAATAAATCAAACATTAAAACAAATAGCGACAATGAAAGTATTTGGGTAGTGATTGGTGAGGGCAGTGAATCCGTAGTCATTGGTGTTATATATAGACTACCTAATTTGAGTAGGAACGATGGTAAATTGCTATGGGAGGAAATAAAGAAGGCATCTGATAGAAACAATGTATGTATTCTAGGCGATTTCAACTTTTCAGGCATAGATTGGAAAAATCAACTTAGCGATAATGAATCTGAAGATTTTATAAAAGTAGTACAGGATAGTTTTATATATAAATTTATAAACTTGCCCACTAGAGGAAATAATATCCTCGATTTAGTTCTCAGTAATAATGAAAATCTAGTAAAAAATGTTGGGATTGGAGACGAACTAGGAAACAGCGATCATAAAGCCATATATTTTAACATAATATGGGATGGCAGGAAGAAGGAAAATTCGGCCTTGATCCCGGATTTTAGGAATGCTAATTACGGTAGCATAAGGAGAGACCTAAGGGATGACCCTATGGTCAAAAGATTAATCCCCCCCACACCTCCGGAAACTGTCAACTTAGGATGGGATAACCCCGAATTTAATTTAGCAGCTACTTATGAACAATTTATTGCGACAATCAATAATGCCCAAAATAAACACATCCCTAAAAGAAAATTCAGATCGATACGGAACCAACCAAAATGGATGAATAATAGACTCTTAGATCTTCTAGGGAAAAAGAAAGGAGTATATAGAAAAATTAAGAAAGGCGAAAATCACTTACTTGCTTACTATCAGAACCTAACAAGACAGGTATAAACAGAAATTAGGAAAGCAAAGAGAAATTATGAAATCAAGGTAGCAAACGAATCGAAATATACCCCCAAAGCTTTTTATCAACTGTATAAATCAAAGGTTAGAGAAACAATAGGTCCCCTTAAAACTACGACAGGAGAAATGACTGATGATGAGTTAGAAATGTGTAGTACGTTAAATAGTCATTTTCGCTCCGTATTCACAAATGAAAACCTAGCACAGTTTCCAGAAGTTTATAAGGTATATAACGACAGTATAGAAAATATGTTGATGAATATCAATATTACTAGTAACGATGTGCTTAAAGTAATAAACAAACTGAAGACTCATAAATCGCCTGGTCCAGACGAGGTATATGCTAGAATATTAAAAGAATGTAGAGATGAGTTGAGTAATCCATTAGCAGTTTTATTTAATAAGTCATTAGAATCGGGCCTAGTGCCAGAAGCTTGGAAACTTGCAAATGTAGTTCCGATTTTCAAAAAGGGTGATAAATCAATAGCATCAAATTACCGTCCCATTAGTCTCACGTCAATCACTTAGGCAAGTTGCTGAAAGTCAATTATTGCTACAAAAATCAAATACATGAAACATTCAACAATTCATTCTTCTCAGCCGCGGGTTCACCCAGGGGCGTTCTTGTCTCACAAATTTGCTTAGCTTTTCTCAGAAGTATTTAGGCGATGAATAATGATAAATTCATATGATATAATAATTTATTTAGATTTCAGTAAAGCATTCGATAGAGTCCCTCATAGAGAGATTGATAAAGGAAGAAGATAGAAGCACATGGAATAGGTGAATCCAGTATTAAAATGAATTGGAGGTCATAGTTAACTGGTAGAAACAAAAAGTCAGCATAAATGGATTAAGAATCCGGCAATTTCAGAATTAGGTCCAAGCCCGAGTTCCCCAGGGATCTGTATTAGGCCCTCTGCTGTTTGTTATATTCATTAATGATCTTGATTTAGGCACAACTAGTAGGATTAGTAAATTTGCAGATGATACCAAAATGGGGAGAGTGATAAATTCAGACAGTGACTTTGAACACCTTCAAAGAGATCTAGATACCTTACATGAGTGGTCAGTAGACTGGCAAATGAATTTTAATAGTGATAAATGCAAGGTACTACAGATAGGGAAGACGAATACAAACGTTAAGTATAAACTAGGTAACACGGAAATAGAAAACTCAGTTTGTGAAAAAAATCAAGGTGTATTTGTTAGCAGCGACTTGAAACCTAGAAAACAATGTATTAGCGTTCGCAACAAGGCAAACAGGATTCTTGGGTTCATATCTAGGTCTGTGAGTAACAGAACTGCTGACGTTATCTTGAAACTTTACCTAGCATTAGTGAGGCCACACATGGATTATGCGGTTCCATTCTGGTGTCCTTGTATAGAATGGACATAGATTCTTTGGAGAGAGTACAAAGAAGAATGACAAAATGATCCATAATATTGAAAACCTTCCATATGAAGAAAGACTGAAAAGCTTGGAAACACATTCATTAGAGGCGTGGAGTTAGGGAGATATGATAGAGGTGTACAAGTGGGTAAAATTATAGGTTAACAGGAGTAAAATGGAAGATGTTCTGAAGCTCAGTAATAGCGAAATAACTAGAACAAATGGCTTTAAATTGAATAAATTCCGATTCAGAAAGGGATAGGCAAGCACTGGTTTTGGTAATAGAGTTGTGGATATATGGAATAGGCTGCAGAGTGCTATAGTAGGATCGGGGACGCTAGGGAGCTTCAAGACGAAGTTGGATAGGCACATGGAAGTGCTGGGATGGGTGTGATAGGGATCTGCCCTGTATGGGCCAGTCGGCCTCCTGCAGTATCCCACTTTCTTATGTTCTTATGTTCTTATGTTCACCTCACAATCTTTACTACATCTCACCTCACAATCTTCACTACATTTCACTTCACAATCTTCACTGCATCTCACTTCACAATCTTCACTATATCTCACTTCACAATCTTCACTACATCTCACTTCACAATCTTCACTACATCTCACTACACAATCTTCACTACATCTCACTTCACAACCTTCACTACATCTCACTTCACAATCTTCACTACATCTCACTTCACATCTTCACTACATCTCACTTCACAATCTTCACCATATCTCACTTCACAATCTTCACCACATCTCACTTCACAATCCACACCAAATCTCACTTCACAATCTTCACCACATCTCACTTAACAATCTTTACCACATCTCACTTCACAATCTTCACTACATCTCACTTCACAATCTTCACTACATCTCACTTCACAATCTTCACTACATCCCACTTCACAATCTTCACTACTTCTCAATTCACAATCTTCACTACATCTCACTTCACAATCTTCACTACATCTCACTTCACAATCTTCACTACATCTCACTTCACAATCTTCACTACATCTCACTTCACAATCTTCATTACATCTCACTTCACAATCTTCACTACATCTCACTTCACAATCTTCACTACATCCCACTTCACAATCATCACTACATCTCACTTCACAATCTTCACTACATCCCACTTCACAAACTTCACTACATCTCACTTCACAATCTTCACTATATCTCACTTCACAATCTTCAATACATCTCACTTCACAATCTTCACTACATCTCACTTCACAATCTTTCACTACATCTCACTTCACAATCTTCACCATATCTCACTTCACAATCTTTACTACATCTCACTTCACAATCTTCACTACATTTCACTTCACAATCTTCACTACATCTCACTTCACAATCTTCACTACATCTCACTTCACAATCTTCACTACATCTCACTTCACAATCTTCACTACCTCTCACTTCACAGTCTTCACAATCTTCACTACATCTCACTTCAAAATCTTCACTACATCTCACTTCTCAATCTTCACTACATCTCACTTCACAATCTTCACTACATCTCACTTCACAATCTTCACTATACCTCACTTCACAATCTTCACTACATCTCACTTCACAATCTTCACTACATCTCACTTCACAATCTTTACCACATCTCACTTCACAATCTTCACTACATCTCACTTCACAATCTTCACTACATCTCACTTCACAATCTTCACTACATCTCATTTCACAATCTTCACGACATCTCACTTCATAATCGTCACTACATCTCACTTCACAATCTTCACTACATCTCACTTCACAATCTTCACTACATCTCACTTCACAATCTTCACTACATCTCGCTTCACAATCTTCACTACATCTCACTTCACAATCTTCATTACATCTCACTTCACAATCTTCACTACATCTCACTTCACAATCTTCACTACATCTCACTTCACAATCTCCACCACATCTGACTTCACAATCTTCACTACATCTCACTTCACAATCTTCATTACATCTCACTTCACAATCTTCACTAACACCATCCTTCATCACTACATATAACATCCATCATCACTACTTATAACACCATCCATCGTCATCACTACATATAATACTATCCATCATCACTACATATAACACGATCCATCATCACTACATATAACACCATCCACCATCACTACATATAGAACCATCCATCACGACATATAACACCATCCGACATCATTACATATAACACCAACCATCATCACTACATATAACATCATCCATCATCACTACATATAACTCCATCCATCATCACTACATATAACACTATCCATCATCACTACATATAAAACCAACCTATCATCACTACATATAACATCATCCATCATCACTACATATAACACCATCCATCATCACTACATATAACTCTATCCATCATCACTACATATAACACCATCCAGCATCACTACATATAACACCAACCATCATCACTACATATAACATCATCCATCATCACTACATATAACTCCATCCATCATCACTACATATAACACCATCCATCATCACTACATATAAAACCAACCTATCATCACTACATATAACATCATCCATCATCACTACATATAACACCATCCATCATCACTACATATAGAACCATCCTATCATCATTACATATAATATCATCCATCATCACTACATATAACACCATCCAACATCACTACATATAACACCACCCATCATCACTACATATAACTTCATCCATCATCGCTACATATAACTCTATCCATCATCACTACATATAACACCATCCAGCATCACTACATATAACACCAACCATCATCACTACATATAACATCATGCATCATCAATATATATATATATAACACCATCCATCATCACTACATATATTACCCTCTTATCATCAATACATATAACACCATCCATCATTACTACAATATAACGCCATCCTTCATCACTACATATAACACCATCCATCATCACTAAATATTATAACACCATCCATCATCTTTACAAACACCATCCCTCTTTACTATAGTGATAAACAGAGCTTTATTTTGTTGTCAATTTCTTTAAATTCCAACCTTATTAAACCGTAATTCTTTCTGTATGGTCAAATTTTGATTTGACCTCAGTGAGAGAGCTGTTAGTGTCAGTACATCACAATGGTGTTCCGACGCACTGTATCGAAGGTGACTAAGCTGGAGGTGAAGCCTTGCCAGATGAAGGAGAAGGGCCCCCGATCTAACAAACTGCAGACCACAAAACACACTAAGACCCAAAACAACAAGACCCAAAACAACAAGACCCAAAACAACAAGACCCAAAACAACAAGACCCAAAACAACAAGAAGAAGAAGGAAACTACCACTTTCTGCCGTGTACAAAAGGACCAGTACCTGCCATGGGGAGACTACATCTTCACCGGGAAAAAGACACAAAAGAAGCGCTGAACCTATGCTTCTGATATTTAAAAATACTGTAATAAAAAACATATTAATTGATTTTGTTTGTATTATTTATGCTTTTTTTTATTTTCATCTGTAAACGTGCTGTTTTGGGAATATATATTGAGTTACATAATATTTAGGTACAGCAGTTTATTTCACTGTATCTACTTGTTTACCAAGTAACTGGACTTACAGTCTCCGATCGGGATTCTCAAAACAAATATTTGGCATCGAACTCCGTAAGTGAGCTCGTAATCTAGCCTGTAACTTACAGGACCTCAACACGATCAACCTGGATATAGTAGTCGCTATTTCCGGATTGCATGAAAAAAAAATAATAATATATGTTTTAATAATGCTTGTTAGACTTGTTTTATCATAGAATAATGAAGAAAATGTTTTGTACATCAACATACTAAAATACAATATTAGTTTTTATTTAAGACAAGAAGAGGCTTGGCTGTTCTATTTCTCGCTTTATGGAAGAGATGCAGCTTTTGTCTTCTTACAACTTTTCAAGTAATTTGTACCAAAATAGAAGATTTTTATTGTCCACATTTAGGGTATATTTTTTTTTATGACTGAATAAACTTGCAGATAGACCTTATTAATGTGGTATAGCTGTAAATATCCTTCAGTAATGAAATCCAAATATGAGGTCATGTGAACATTTTTGCTTAGACTCCGCCTTTGTTAGGACCAAGTTATAACAAGTTATTCTGCCAAGTATCCAATAAGTACCCATGACTCAGAGTTAAATAATACCTAACCTAATCTAAGTTCATCAAACTTAATAAAAAAAGTGGGGCAAAAAATAAGTGGTAAAGAAATTTTTTTTTCAGAAAAAGAATTATATTCAGAGGTTTTTTATCCGATACCTTCAGTCGTGATTATTTTGATGCAAAATTAGTAAAATGTATTTAACCCTAACACTACCTCACCTTACCTAATCTTACCTTACCTTATCTAACTTAACCTAATGTTACCTAACCTAACCAAGCCGCAACGCTCATGACACAATTGAGTTCTCTAGAAAGTTTTAATTTCATTTTCTTTTTTTTAAAATACATTTGCAGAGACAACAAACTTTTGATAATTATTTCTCCAACATATCTATAAATCTGTTGATGATATATAAATTTAGGATAGGTTAGGTTTGGTGTGATTAGGATAGGTTAGGCTAGTTTAGGATAGTCTAAGTTAGCTTAGGAAAGGCTAAGTTAGGTTACGATACACTAGGTTAGGTTTTAAACTGCATGATATTTTTACTGAACTTTTAAACGATGTTATAATCCTGGCAGCAGGGTATCGATCACGAAAATAACACTTTGGTAGTTATAACATTTGATAAAGTTTATTATTACTGTAACATGAAACAAATCACTATAGCTGTACTTATCAATCCAGTATTAAATCTGTATTATCTTTGACCATCGCTCATTGGCCAGCTTATCTCTGCACTGTTCTCTGATATAATAAAGCATTGGTGAATGGGAATATTAATCATTTGTGAGTCACTTACTATAAAGGAAACTGTAACGGATTCTATGGACAGTTGGGAATATTTTCACGGAATAAGTCGGAGTAACTCCCCTCTTGCCCAAAAGCGATCCAAGGAGTTAATTCACAGAGCGAAAATCTAGACGAGTCTTCCTTGTTTGTTTAGGTCATAACAACGAAAAGTTTAATAATGTTTATTACAATGATTCAGGTTTTACTGTAATTCTTCTTTTTTTATATTTTTAGTATTTTGTAGATTTTTTTCACCCAGTTCATTTCTTGTTTAGATTCATTATTGCAATTATTTTTATTACAGAGTTGAATTAAAAGTTTATATCTAAGTATTTTACAGCTTCACAAATACTTTTATAAAATGTTGATACACACAGTGGACAGTTTTTAGTTCTTTCTTGTAATACCTCAGTATTACTCTGTTAAATTCTTACCATTTACACCTGACCATTTATTTATTTATTTTACAAATTGTTTAAAGAGAGATGTAATGAGACAAAACTCACAAGAAGAAGATTACATATAGGTAGAATATTGATAGTATAAGAGTATAAAGAGAGGAAGACTTTGGTAGCGTGGCCGTGATAGTTATTTACACTGTCAGTACTCTTATCGTATCTTATACGTCAATACACTTCTATTACGTCTTAAGGGCGACTTCTCAAACACTGCTTCGTTACAACTCTTTATTAATTACGAACATGACATGGACACATTAATAACACCTTCTATTGAAGTTACTAGGACATTATGTTTACGTTACTAGGACATCATATTACGTTACTAGACACTCTGATTCTCGGACTCGAACATGAAATGAATACACTTCCCACGTAAGTAACTCATCCCACGGAAAGCTCTGACAAACACTCACGTGACCTAGGGGAGGCCTAGCAGGGAGACTGCTTAGCTGGAGCACTGGTGTCGGGAGGGCGCCTGCTTAGCTGGGACACTGGTGTCGGGAGGGCGACTGCTTAGCGGGGACACTGGTGTCGGTGGGCGACTGCTTAGCTGGGACACCGGAGGGAAGTCTCGGTCCTGACCGGAGGCGACTTGCCTCCGGCCCCTGACTTCGGCTGGAGCAGGACTGGTGGTGTCGTAGCTGGCCACCTTGTTACAAGACAACTCTCTCTCTGCGAATCATGAGGGAGGACCAGGACGTCCTATATATTGGGAAGCGAGCCGTCAGGTTCAGCTGGCCGGGGGGGGCGGCGAAGGGTCTCCTTACATTTTGACCTCGCAAATGTGCGGTCAGGCCTGGACCTTTTCAGAACTATCTGGGAAAGTCATCAGGCGGGGCCGTGTGTATATTGGGAGAGCAACCGTGAGAGTTCCCCTACACTTGACTTCCCAAACGTCGGGTCAGACTGGAGTTTCTGAGATGTAAGGAGAAGTCGTCAGGTGGGGCCGTGTAACACGAGAGGCCCTGGTTGGTTTGTGGCCCCTCGAGTTGGGCTCCAGGGGTTACAAGTGACCTGGCTAATTGTGAGGTCAGGTCTGGACTTCTTTCTGCGGTGTAGGTTATTGTATATTGGGAGAGAGTCGGCTGGTGCCTTCTTACATGTCTGTTGTGGTGACATGTCACATGGGAGGGGAGCTAGTTGATTTGTAATCCTTGGTCAACCGCAGAGTTACCCTATACTTTCGACGTCCCTAATGTCCGGTCAGACTGGAGTTTCTGAGATGTAAGCTGTGGTCTGACAAACCATCACTACACCTCCCGCCAAGACCAAAGCTCACATGCTCAGAGGACTGGTGACACATTTAAAGTAGACAGTAACATCATGTGCAGTATCTAATATAGTCCCTGAGGTGATAATGCATCCTTACATTTTATAAATTATAACATTAGAGATGTATGTTTTTCTACTGGCATAGTTTGATCTGACAAAGCTTACTATACCTCCCGCCAAGATTAAAGCTTCTATGACAGGAGAAAAAAATAAAATACATACACAGTAAGTGAACATAGAGTGATCTAAAGATCCTTCATATCTAGCATAGTGTCCGAGGCAAACTTGCAAATCACATTCTACAAACAAAATCAGGTGTTACATTGCCTAACCAGGCCGTGTCAAAATAATAATTCATCTCAGTCAGTAAATGGCTACAACATTGTGTTTGGTAATACAAAACATTGATCAAATGAACTCATAGAAAAAGTGACTAATCTTTTTAAAAACAACATTCTTTGTAGTACATGTTAACAAAAATCAGAGAATGAAATACTTCATACAAAATGCTCCTGCTTCACATGTTAGGGTGTTATATCTTTTTATTACACATCAGCAGCATCAACAACATCAGTACATTTGTTGGGTTCAGCATGGCTCAAGTCCTCCATCCAGCTGGTATCTGAAAATAAGGAATGCTGGCAGCACAACAACGGTAGTCGATTGGTCCTTCTGATTATCCACCTTGTCATCGTCGACTTTCTTCTGATGTCAGCACAGCATCTCTTCTGTCTTCACATAGCACGTTTTTCCTTCTTCAATACCGCACTTTGTAGGTCGTGTCACCACATCTGACTTCTTCTCACTTCCTCCTGGTTTCTATAATATTCCAGATGATTTTTCTGTTCACCTGCGCTTCCTCTACGTTTAGAGCATTTTCATATTCCAGATGAATTTTCTGTTCATCTGCGTCTCTTTATACATCTTCATTTTCATATTCCAGATGAATTTTTCTGCTCCATCTGTATTTCTTTATACATCTTCGTTTTCAACATATTCCAGACGATTTTCTGTTCATCTGCCGCCGGCCCTCTCCGGCCGGGATGAAGCCGGTCCACTGTTTGGGCTGTCGTCTCATTAGATAACTCGTAAGGCAGGTTCCGCGGACCAGGCCTCGCCCTCCGTACGTGAGTGTCGGCGAGACCAAAGACCGTCCTGTCTTACACCTTCCACAGTGGTGAATCCCTCCCTGGCTGGGCTCACCAGGGTTCGTTGTGTGGCACTTCATTCCACACTCCTTAACTTCCTAGTAGAAAAATATAACATCTTCTTAATCCTAGACCAGGGAGGACTTGAAAGAAGTGGGGTGGTGCGTGGTGGGTGTGGTGCTGCATTCCTCACGCTGCTTCTTCTCTTCTTATATGTGCTGTGGACGGATTCCGGCTAGCCATGGGGCGGTACTGTGTGTGACATTTGACAGAAACAATCCTAAAGGGATGATGGATTAGTTGGAAGTGCATTCGCAAAAAAAAACAAATATTTACTTTATAAGTTACGTCAATGTTTGGTAACTATTATTTCCGCCACGACAATTTTCTCATTAGGCTGGGTCGGGGAGTGAAGCTCTGCTCACTACATTGAATATTATTTATCACTACGCGTCAAAGAGTACATTACAAATCATACTAGCATAAAAACACACTGAGTGAAGCTCTGTAATTATCTCAATGTTAAGTAACACTAACCACCAATTTCGAAGCATAACTCACAGGACAAAACATTGGTGGTCACATGGGCGGGCGGGGCGGGAAACATTCGGCCATGATGCGCGCGTGACCTAGGGGAGGCCTGAGGTGTAGAGTGGCGTAACCGGGACGGGGCGCGGGGCGGGGCGGGGCGGGGCGGAGCGGAGCGGGGTAGGGCAGGGCAGGGCGAGGCGGGAACGGATGGGTACGGAGGGTGAGGTGAGGGTTAGGACAGGGAGGAGGATGTAGGTTAAAAGACATGTTAAGTTATAACAGTTAGTACAGACACCGCTTCTATCGCTAAAACACAATGGGTACATTTAACACTGACCGACAATTAAAAAGCACTTGGGATACTGAGAACTTCACAGAACGCGGGGAACACTGAGAAATTACGTTAAGCACTGAACATATTTCTAGACAAAAAAAAAAATTCGCGCATACCACGACGAGAGACATTTACTTGAGCTGTAACGGTTGACACACTAGGCCACTTTTCACGCTACGACGCTATGACACAGGAATTACTTATTACACAATTGTAGGCAATACTTAGACTGAAACAAATGAAGGATGAAACGAGCCAGGTGTTATGGCTAACCGAGGGAGGGCATGGGTTTACGTTAAGTACACTGTTACCAATAACAAGGGACGAGGGAAGCGTGAATGCCACCAATATAATGTTACGAATGCAACCACCCTTGTACTGCCTGCTTCGTCAAGATAGTTACGAGATTACTTCAAAAGATTCTAACTGTCACTGTACTGAACACTAAAGTTAAGAGGCGTGAGTTTACTTTAAGTGCGCTGCCGCCATTATAATAACTAGACGCGAGGGAGGCGTGAATTACATATATAGTTCGCTGTCACCTATAACAAGGGACAAAGAAGGCGTGAGTTACATATAGTACGCTGCCGCCAATGTAATGCTACAAAGAGACTCACAAAGAGAAGATTACATATAGGTAGAATATTGATAGTATAAGAGTATAAAGAGAGGAAGACTTTGGTAGCGTGGCCGTGATAGTTATTTACACTGTCAGTACTCTTATCGTATCTTATACGTCAATACACTTCTATTACGTCTTAAGGGCGACTTCTCAAACACTGCTTCGTTACAACTCTTTATTAATTACGAACATGACATGGACACATTAATAACACCTTCTATTGAAGTTACTAGGACATTATGTTTACGTTACTAGGACATCATATTACGTTACTAGACACTCTGATTCTCGGACACGAACATGAAATGAATACACTTCCCACGTAGGTAACTCATCCCATGGAAAGCTCTGACAAACACTCACGTGACCTAGGGAAGGCCTACCAGGGAGACTGCTTAGCTGGAACACTGGTGTCGGGAGGGCGACTGCTTAGCTGGGACACTGGTGTCGGGAGGGCGACTGCTTAGCTGGGACACTGGTATCGGGAGGGCGACTGCTTAGCGGGGACAC
>NW_024720645.1:0-10912 GCF_018991925.1 Homarus americanus
ATGATTCATCTCAGAAAATTGGACTCGGATTTTTTTGGGGAGAAATCAATTTTTCTTAGCAAGGTTATGGGAGAGGTGTGAATTTCTTATAGAATGTTCACATATCACTGGAAAGTGCGAAAATCATGATGAATCTTTCCTCGAAGGATTCATCTCAGAAAATTAGACTCGGATTTTTTTTGGGAGAAATCATTTTTTCTTAGCAAGGTTATGGGAGAGGTGTGAATTTCTTTTAGAATGTTCACATATCACTGGAGAGTGCGAAAATCACGATGAATCTTTCCTCGAAGGATTCATCTCAGAAAATTGGACTCGGATTTTTTTGGGAGAAATCATTTTTTCTTAGCAAGGTTATGGGAGAGGTGTAAATTTCTTTTAGAATGTTCACATATCACTGGAGAGTGCGAAAATCCCGATGAATCTTTCCTCGAAGGATTCATCTCAGAAAATTGGACTCGGATTTTTTTGGGGAGAAATCATTTTTTCTTAGCAAGGTTATGGGAGAGGTGTGAATTTCTTATGGAATGTTCACATATCACTGGAGAGTGCGAAAATCACGATGAATCTTTCCTCGAAGGATTCATCTCAGAAAATTGGACTAGGATTTTTTTCTTAGCAAGGTTATGGGAGAGGTGTGAATTTCTTATAGAATGTTCACATATCACTGGAAAATGCGAAAATCACGATGAATCTTTCCTCGAAGGATTCATCTCAGAAAATTGGACTCGGATTTTTTTTGGGAGAAATCCATTTTTTCTTAAAGGTTACAGAGGTGTGATTTCTTATAAGAATGTTCACATATCACTGGAGAGTGCGAAAATCGATGAATCTTTCCTCGAATGATTCATCTCAGAAAAATAATACTCGGATTTTTTGGGGAATCATGTTTTCTTAGCAAGATTACTTGGTAGAGAGTGTGGTGCTGATAGAATGTTCACATATCACATAAGAGCTGCGAAAATTTTGATGAATCTTTCCTCGAATGATTCATCTCAGAAAATTGGACTCGGATTTTTTTGGGGAGAAATCAATTTTTCTTAGCAAGGTTATGGTAGAGGTGTGAATTTCTTATAGAATGTTCACATATCACTGAAGAGTGCGAAAATCACGATGAATCTTTCCTCGAAGGATTCATCTCAGAAAATTGGACTCGGATTTTTTTTGGAAGTAATCATTTTTTCTGAGCAAGGTTATGGGAGAGGTGTGAATTTCTTATAGAATGTTCACATATCATTGGAGAGTGCGAAAATCACGATGAATCTTTCCTCGAAGGATTCATCTCAGAAAATTGTACTCGGATTTTTTTTGGGAGAAATCATGTTTTCTTAGCAAGGTTATGGTAGAGGTGTGAATTGCTTATAGAATGTTCACATATCACTGGAGACTGCGAAAATCACGATGAATCTTTCCTCGAATGATTCATCTCAGAAAATTGGACTCGGATTTTTTTGGGGAGAAATCAATTTTTCTTAGCAAGGTTATGGGAGAGGTGTGAATTTCTTATAGAATGTTCACATATCACTGGAGAGTGCGAAAATCACAATGAATCTTTCCTCGAAGGATTCATCTCAGAAAATTGGACTCGGATTTTTTTTGGGGAGAAATCATTTTTTCTTAGCAAGGTTATGGGAGAGGTGTAAATTTCTTTTAGAATGTTCACATTTCACTGGAGAGTGCGAAAATCACGATGAATCTTTCCTCGAATGATTCATCTCAGAAAAAAGGACTCGGATTTTTTGGGGGAGAAATCATGTTTTCTTAGCAAGGTTATGGGAGAAGTGTGAATTTCTTATAGAATATTAACATATCACTGAAAAGTGCGAAAATCACGATGAATCTTTCCTCGAAGGATTCATCTCAGAAAATTGGACTCGGATTTTTTTTGGAAGTAATCATTTTTTCTGAGCAAGTTTATGGGAGAGGTGTGAATTTCTTATAGAATGTTCACATATCACTGGAGAGTGCGAAAATCACGATGAATCTTTCCTCCAAGGATTCATCTCAGAAAATTGTACTCGGATTTTTTTTGGGAGAAATCATTTTTTCTTAGCAAGGTTATGGTAGAGGTGTGAATTTCTTATAGAATGTTCACATATCACTGGAGAGTGCGAAAATCACGATGAATCTTTCCTCGAAGGATTCATCTCAGAAAATTGGACTCGGATTTTTTTGGGGAGAAATCAATTTTTCTTAGCAAGGTTATGGGAGAGGTGTGAATTTCTTATAGAATGTTCACATATCACTGGAGAGTGCGAAAATCATGATGAATCTTTCCTCGAAGGATTCATCTCAGAAAATTGGACTCGGATTTTTTTTGGGAGAAATCATTTTTTCTTAGCAAGGTTATGGGAGAGGTGTAAATTTCTTTTAGAATGTTCACATATCACTGGAGAGTGCGAAAATCCCGATGAATCTTTCCTCGAAGGATTCATCGCAGAAAATTGGACTCGGATTTTTTTTGGAAGAAATCATTTTTTCTGAGCAAGGTTACGGGAGAAGTGTGAATTTCTTATAGAATGTTCACATATCACTGGAGAGTGCGAAAATCACGATGAATCTTTCCTCGAAGGATTCATCTCAGAAAATTGGACTCGGATTATTTTGGGGAGAAATCATTTTTTCTTAGCATGGTTATGGGAGAGGTGTGAATTTCTTATAGAACGTTCACATATCACTGGAGAGTGCGAAAATCACAAGAATCTTTCCTCGAAGGATTCATCTCAGAAAATTGGACTCGGATTTTTTTTGGGGAGAAATCATTTTTTCTTAGCAAGGTTATGGGAGAGGTGTGAATTTCTTATAGAATGTTCACATATCACTGGAGAGTGCGAAAATCACGATGAATCTTTCCTCGAAGGATTCATCTCAGAAAATTGGACTCGGTTTTTTTTGGGAGAAATCATTTTTCTTAGCAAGGTTATGGGAGAGGTGTGAATTTCTTATAGAATGTTCACATATCACTGGAGAGTGCGAAAATCACGATGAATCTTTCCTCAAAGGATTCATCTCAGAAAATTGTACTCGGATTTTTTTTTGGAGAAATCATTTTTTCTTAGCAAGGTTATGGTAGAGGTGTGAATTTCTTATAGAATGTTCACATATTACTGGAGACTGCGAAAATCACGATGAATCTTTCCTCGAATGATTCATCTCAGAAAATTGGACTCGGATTTTTTTGGGGAGAAATCATTTTTTCTTAGCAAGGTTACGGGAGAAGTGTGAAATTCTTATAGAATGTTCACATATCACTGGAGAGTGCGAAAATCACGATGAATCTTTCCTCGTATGATTCATCTCAGAAAATTGGACTCGGATTTTTTTGGGGAGAAATCATTTTTTCTTAGATAGGTTATGGGAGAGGTGTGAATTTCTAGTGAGAAAATCACGATGAATCTTTCCTCAAATGATTCATCTCAGAAAATTGGACTCGGATTTTTTTGGGGAGAAATCATTTTTTCTTAGCATGGTTATGGGAGAGGTGTGAATTTCTTATAGAACGTTCACATATCGCTGGAGAGTGCGAAAATCACAATGAATCTTTCCTCGAAGGATTCATCTCAGAAAATTGGACTCGGATTTTTTTTGGGAGAAATCATTTTTTCTTAGCAAGGTTATGGGAGAGGTGTGAATTTCTTTTAGAATGTTCACATATCACTGGAGAGTGCGAAAATCACGATGAATCTTTCCTCGAAGGATTCATCTCAGAAAATTGGACTCGGATTTTTTTGGGGAGAAATCATTTTTCTTAGCAAGGTTATGGGAGAGGTGTGAATTTCTTATAGAATGTTCACATATCACTGGAGAGTGCGAAAATCACGATGAATCTTTCCTCGAAGGATTCATCTCAGAAAATTGGACTCGGATTTTTTTGGGGAGAAATCATTTTTTCTTAGCAAGGTTATGGGAGAGGTGTGAATTTCTTATAGAATGTTCACATATCACTGGAGAGTGCGAAAATCACGATGAATCTTTCCTCGAAGGATTCATCTCAGAAAATTGGACTAGGATTTTTTTCTTAGCAAGGTTATGGGAGAGGTGTGAATTTCTTATAGAATGTTCACATATCACTGGAAAATGCGAAAATCACGATGAATCTTTCCTCGAAGGATTCATCTCAGAAAATTGGACTCGGATTTTTTTTGGGAGAAATCATTTTTTCTTAGCAAGGTTACGGGAGAGGTGTGAATTTCTTATAGAATGTTCACATATCACTGGAGAGTGCGAAAATCACGATGAATCTTTCCTCGTATGATTCATCTCAGAAAATTGGACTCGGATTTTTTTGGGGAGAAATCATTTTTTCTTAGATAGGTTATGGGAGATGTGTGAATTTCTAGTGAGAAAATCACGATGAATCTTTCCTCAAATGATTCATCTCAGAAAATTGGACTCGGATTTTTTTGGGGAGAAATCATTTTTTCTTAGCATGGTTATGAGAGAGGTGTGAATTTCTTATAGAACGTTCACATATCGCTGGAGAGTGCGAAAATCACAATGAATCTTTCCTCGAAGGATTCATCTCAGAAAATTGGACTCGGATTTTTTTTGGGGAGAAATCATTTTTTCTTAGCAAGGTTATGGGAGAGGTGTAAATTTCTTTTAGAATGTTCACATATCACTGGAGATTGCGAAAATCACGATGAATCTTTCCTCGAAGGATTCATCTCAGAAAAATTGGACTCGGTTTTTTTTGGGAGAAATCATTTTTCTTAGCAAGTTTATGGGAGAGGTGTGAATTTCTTATAGAATGTTCACATATCACTGGAGAGTGCGAAAATCACGATGAATCTTTCCTCGAATGATTCATCTCAGAAAATTGGACTCGGATTTTTTGGGGGAGAAATCATTATTTCTTAGCAAGGTTATGGGAGAAGTGTGAATTTCTTATAGAATGTTAACATATCTCTGAAAAGTTCGAAAATCACGATGAATCTTTCCTCGAAGGATTCATCTCAGAAAATTGGACTCGGATATTTTTCTTAGCAAGGATATGGGAGAGGTGTGAATTTCTTATAGAATGTTCACAAATCACTGGAGAGTGCGAACATCACGATGAATCTTTCCTCGAATGATTCATCTCAGAAAATTGGACTCGGATTTTTTGGGGAGAAATCATTTTTTCTTAGCAAGGTTATGGGAGAGGTGTGAATTTCTTATAGAATGTTCACATATCACTGGAGAGTGCGAAAATCATGATGAATCTTTCCTCGAAGGATTCATCTCAGAAAATTGGACTCGGATTGTTTTGGGGAGAAATCATTTTTTCTTAGCAAGGTTATGAGAGGTGTGAATTTCTTTTAGAATGTTCACATATCACTGGAGAGTGCGAAAATCACGATGAATCTTTCCTCGAAGGATTCATCTCCGAAAATTGGACTCGGATTTTTTTGGGGAGAAATCATTTTTCTTAGCAAGGTTATGGGAGAGGTGTGAATTTCTTATAGAATGTTCACATATCACTGGAGAGTGCGAAAATTACGATGAATCTTTCCTCGAATGATTCATCTCAGAAAATTGGACTCGGATTTTTTTTGGGAGAAATCATTTTTTCTTAGCAAGGTTATGGGAAAGGTGTGAATTTCTTATAGAATGTTCACATATCACTGGAGAGTGCGAAAATCACGATGAATCTTTCCTCCAAGGATTCATCTCAGAAAATTGTACTCGGATTTTTTTTGGGAGAAATCCTTTTTTCTTAGCAAGGTTATGGTAGAGGTGTGAATTTCTTATAGAATGTTCGCATATCACTGGAGACTGCGAAAATCACGATGAATCTTTCCTCGAATGATTCATCTCAGAAAATTGGACTCGGATTTTTTTGGGGAGAAATCAATTTTTCTTAGCAAGGTTATGGGAGAGGTGTGAATTTCTTATAGAATGTTCACATATCACTGGAGAGTGCGAAAATCATGATGAATCTTTCCTCGAAGGATTCATCTCAGAAAATTGGACTCGGATTTTTTTTGGGAGAAGTCATTTTTTCTTAGCAAGGTTATGGGAGAGGTGTGAATTTCTTTTAGAATGTTCACATATCACTGGAGAGTGCGAAAATCACGATGAATCTTTCCTCGAAGGATTCATCTCCGAAAATTGGACTCGGATTATTTTTGGGAGAAATCATTTTTTCTTATCAAGGTTATGGGAGAGTGTGAATTTCTTATAGAATGTTCGCATATCGCAAATTGAAAATCGTGAATCTTTCCTCAGAAGGATTCATCTCAGAAAGAGAATGGACTAGGATTTTTTCTTAGCAAGGTTATGGGAGAATTATTGAATTTCTTATAAAATGTTCACATATCACTGGAAAATGCGAAAATCACGATGAATCTTTCCTCGAGGATTCATCTCCAGAAGAATGGACTCAGATTTTTGGGAAATCATTTTTCTTAGCAAGGTTACAGGAGGTGTGAATTTCTTATAGAACGTTCACATATCGCTGGAGAGTGCGAAAATCACAATGAATCTTTCCTCGAAGGATTCATCTCAGAAAATTGGACTCGGATTTTTTTTGGGGAGAAATCATTTTTTCTTAGCAAGGTTATGGGAGAGGTGTAAATTTCTTTTCGAATGTTCACATATCACTGGAGAGTGCGAAAATCACGATGAATCTTTCCTCGAAGGATTCATCTCAGAAAAATTGGACTCGGTTTTTTTTGGGAGAAATCATTTTTCTTAGCAAGTTTATGGGAGAGGTGTGAATTTCTTATAGAATGTTCACATATCACTGGAGAGTGCGAAAATCACGATAAATCTTTCCTCGAATGATTCATCTCAGAAAATTGGACTCGGATTTTTTTGGGGAGAAATCATTATTTCTTAGCAAAGTTATGGGAGAAGTGTGAATTTCTTATAGAATCTTAACATATCACTGAAAAGTTCGAAAATCACGATGAATCTTTCCTCGAAGGATTCATCTCAGAAAATTGGACTCGGATTTTTTTTGGAAGTAATCATTTTTTCTGAGCAAGGTTATGGGAGAGGTGTGAATTTCTTATAGAATGTTCACATATCACTGGAGACTGCGAAAATCACGATGTATCTTTCCTCGAATGATTCATCTCAGAAAATTGGACTCAGATTTTTTGGGGAGAAATCAATTTTCTTAGCAAGGTTATGGGAGAGGTGTGAATTTCTCATAGAATGTTCACATATCACTGGAGAGTGCGAAAATCATGATGAATCTTTCCTCGAAGGATTCATCTCAGAAAATTGGACTCGGATTTTTTTTGGGAGAAATCATTTTTTCTTAGCAAGGTTATGGGAGAGGTGTGAATTTCTTTTAGAATGTTCACATATCACTGGAGAGTGCGAAAATCACGATAAATCTTTCCTCGAAGGATTCATCTCCGAAAATTGGACTCGAATTTTTTTTGGGAGAAATCATTTTTTCTTAGCAAGGTTATGGGAGAGGTGTAAATTTCTTTTAGAAGGTTCACATATCACTGGAGAGTGCGAAAATCCCGATGAATCTTTCCTCGAAGGATTCATCTCAGAAAATTGGACTCGGATTTTTTTTGGAAGAAATCATTTTTTCTGAGCAAGTTTATGGGAGAGGTGTGAATTTCTTATAGAATGTTCACATATCACTGGAGAGTGCGAAAATCACGATGAATCTTTCCTCAAAGGATTCATCTCAGAAAATTGTACTCGGATTTTTTTTGGGAGAAATCATTTTTTCTTAGCAAGGTTATGGTAAAGGTGTGAATTTCTTATAGAATGTTCACATATCACTGGAGACTGCGAAAATCACGATGAATCTTTCCTCGAATGATTCATCTCAGAAAATTGGACTCGGATTTTTTTGGGGAGAAATCAATTTTTCTTAGCAAGGTTATGGGAGAGGTGTGAATTTCTTTTAGAATGTTCACATATCACTGGAAAGTGCGAAAATCCCGATGAATCTTTCCTCGAAGGATTCATCTCAGAAAATTGGACTCGGATTTTTTTGGGGAGAAATCATTTTTTCTTAGCAAGGTTATGGGAGAGGTGTGAATTTCTTATAGAATGTTCACATATCACTGGAGAGTGCGAAAATCCCGATGAATCTTTCCTCGAAGGATTCATCTCAGAAAATTGGACTCGGATTTTTTTGGGGAGAAATCATTTTTTCTTAGCAAGGTTATGGGAGAGGTGTGAATTTCTTATAGAATGTTCACATATCACTGGAGAGTGCGAAAATCACGATGAATCTTTCCTCGAAGGATTCATCTCAGAAAATTGGACTAGGATTTTTTTCTTAGCAAAGTTATGGGAGAGGTGTGAATTTCTTATAGAATGTTCACATATCACTGGAAAATGCGAAAATCACGATGAATCTTTCCTCGAAGGATTCATCTCAGAAAATTGGACTCGGATTTTTTTTGGGAGAAATCATTTTTTCTTAGCAAGGTTACGGGAGAGGTGTGAATTTCTTATAGAATGTTCACATATCACTGGAGAGTGCGAAAATCACGATGAATCTTTCCTCGAATGATTCATCTCAGAAAATTGGACTCGGATTTTTTTGGGGAGAAATCATTTTTTCTTAGCTAGGATATGGGAGAGGTGTGAATTTCTAGTGAGAAAATCACGATGAATCTTTCCTCAAATGATTCATCTCAGAAAATTGGACTCGGATTTTTTTGGGGAGAAATCATTTTTTCTTAGCAAGGTTATGGGAGAGGTGTGAATTTCTTTTAGAATGTTCACATATCACTGGAGAGTGCGAAAATCACGATGAATCTTTCCTCGAAGGATTCATCTCAGAAAATTGGACTCGGATTTTTTCCTTACTTAAGGTTATGGGAAAGTGTAGATTTCTTATAGAATGTTCACATATCACTGGAAAATGCGAAAATCACAATGAATCTTTCCTCGAAGGATTCATCTCAGAAAATTGGACTCGGATTTTTTTTGGGAGAAATCATTTTTTCTTAGCAAGGTTACGGGAGAGGTGTGAATTTCTTATAGAATGTTCACATATCACTGGAGAGTGCGAAAATCACGATGAATCTTTCCTCGAATGATTCATCTCAGAAAATTGGACTCGGATTTTTTTGGGGAGAAATCATTTTTTCTTAGCTAGGTTATGGGAGAGGTGTGAATTTCTAGTGAGAAAATCACGATGAATCTTTCCTCAAATGATTCATCTCAGAAAATTGGACTCGGATTTTTTTGGGGAGAAATCATTTTTTCTTAGCATGGTTATGGGAGAGGTGTGAATTTCTTATAGAAGACGTTCAGATGTCGCTGGAAGTGCGAAAATCACGATGAATCTTTCCTCGAAGGATTCATCTCAGAAAATTGGACTCGGATTTTTTTGGGGAGAAATCATGTTTTCTTAGCAAGGTTATGGGAGAGGTGTAAATTTCTTTTAGAATGTTCACATTTCACTGGAGAGTGCGAAAATCACGATGAATCTTTCCTCGAATGATTCATCTCAGAAAAAAGGACTCGGATTTTTTTGGGGAGAAATCATGTTTTCTTAGCAAGGTTATGGGAGAAGTGTGAATTTCTTATAGAATATTAACATATCACTGAAAAGTGCGAAAATCACGATGAATCTTTCCTCGAAGGATTCATCTCAGAAAATTGGACTCGGATTTTTTTTGGAAGTAATCATTTTTTCTGAGCAAGTTTATGGGAGAGGTGTGAATTTCTTATAGAATGTTCGCATATCACTGGAGAGTGCGAAAATCACAATGAATCTTCCTCCAGGATTCATCTCAGAAAATTGTACTCGAATTTTTTTTGGGAGAAATCATTTTTTCTTAGCAAGGTTATGGTAGAGGTGTGAATTTCTTATAGAATGTTCACATATCACTGGAGACTGCGAAAATCACGATGAATCTTTCCTCGAAGGATTCATCTCTGAAAATTGGACTCGGATTTTTTTTGGGAGAAATCATTTTTTCTTAGCAAGGTTATGGGAGAGGTGTAAATTTCTTTTAGAATGTTCACATATCACTGGAGAGTGCGAAAATCCCGATGAATCTTTCCTCGAATGATTCATCTCAGAAAATTCGACTCGGATTTTTTTGGGGAGAAATCATTATTTCTTAGCAAGGTTATGGGAGAAGTGTGAATTTCTTATAGAATGTTAACATATCACTGAAAAGTTCGAAAATCACGATGAATCTTTCCTCGAAGGATTCATCTCAGAAAATTGGACTCGGATTTTTTTTGGAAGTAATCATTTTTTCTGAGCAAGTTTATGGGAGAGGTGTGAATTTCTTATAGAATGTTCACATATCACTGGAGACTGCGAAAATCACGATGAATCTTTCCTCGAATGATTCATCTCAGAAAATTGGACTCGGATTTTTTTGGGGAGAAATCAATTTTTCTTAGCAAGGTTATGGGAGAGGTGTGAATTTCTTATAGAATGTTCACATATCACTGGAGAGTGCGAAAATCATGATGAATCTTTCCTCGAAGGATTCATCTCAGAAAATTGGACTCGGATTTTTTTTGGGAGAAATCATTTTTTCTTAGCAAGGTTATGGGAGAGGTGTGAATTTCTTTTAGAATGTTCACATATCACTGGAGAGTGCGAAAATCACGATGAATCTTTCCTCGAAGGATTCATCTCCGAAAATTGGACTCGGATTTTTTTTGGGAGAAATCTTTTTTTCTTAGCAAGGTTATGGGAGAGTGTAAATTTCTTTTAGAATGTTCACATATCACTGGAGAGTGCGAAAATCCCGATGAATCTTTCCTCGAAGGATTCATCTCAGAAAATTGGACTCGGATTTTTTTTGGAAGAAATCATTTTTTCTGAGCAAGGTTACGGGAGAAGTGTGAATTTCTTATAGAATGTTCACATATCACTGGAGAGTGCGAAAATCACGATGAATCTTTCCTCGAATGATGCATCTCAGAAAATTGGACTCGGATTTTTTGGGGGAGAAATCATTTTTTCTTAGCAAGGTTA
>NW_024720646.1:0-3896 GCF_018991925.1 Homarus americanus
GAAATAGAAAATAAAAAAGGAAAAGGTTATATAAATCTACACCACGAAGATGCCATAAAACCAGCTTTTTAAAGTGAGACAGATTGTATGAGTGTGGAAACACAGAAGAAGGCAGAGTATTCCGCAGTTTGGCTGTGAGGAAAGGATGTACTGTACTATAACGGGTTATTCTAGTGTGACCGACATCCACAGAGAAATGGTGAGCACCGCGGGCAAGACGTGTGTTACGAACCCACGGCTTTGCCGACGGTACACAAGATGCCAAGTCCACCGAACATTGCCCGTTAAAGTACCTGTAAGGGAGAGAGAGTGAAGCAATATTGCGGCGAAGAGAAAGGGAAGAAATATTGTCAACTAAAGGAGGAGAGTTAATAGGACGAAATGCCTTTGATTCCACCCTATTTAACAGTTGGACAGAAGAAGAGGCACCCCAGATATGAGAGCAGTACTCCAAGTTAGGACGAAGGAATCCCTAATAAACTTCACCACCTGATTAAACAACCGACGGTATAATGAAACTTATTAATATTATAACCTATCGAAAAAGAATCGCTGAGTCAAATGATGCAGGGGGGTCTGGTTATCAACGTCTATTGTTATCTTAAGTCTGGTTATCAACGTCTATTTTTATCTTAAGTGTGGTTATCAACGTCTATTGTTATCTTAAGTCTGGTTATCAACGTCTATTGTTATCTTAAGTCTGGTTATCAACATCTATTGTTATCTTAAGTCTGATTATAAATGTCTATTGTTATCTTAAGTCTGGTTATGAATGTCTATTGTTATCTTAAGTCTGGTTATCAACGTCTATTTTTATCTTAAGTCTGGTTATGAATGTCTAATGTTATCTTAAGTCTGGTTATCAACGTCTATTTTTATCTTAAGTCTGGTTATGAATGTCTATTGTTATCTTAAGTCTGGTTATCAACGTCTATTGTTATCTTAAGTCTGGTTATAAATGTCTATTTTTATCTTAAATCTGGTTATTAATGTCTATTGTTATCTTAAGTCTGGGTATAAATGTATATTGTTATCTAAAGTCTGGGTATCAACGTCTATTGTTATTTTGTCTGGTTATAAATGTCTATTGTTATCTTAAGTCTGAATCAGCGTTTATTGTTATTTATAAGTCTGGTTATCAACGTCTATTGTTATCTTAAGTCTGGTAAGTGAGCGTGTATTGTTACCTTAAATTTGGTTATAAAGTCTATTTTTCCAATCTTAATTTCAAACCTTTGATGACTTAAGTTATCTTAAGAATACCTGCTTAAAGACATCATTTGCATAAGTGCAATAATCCATTACTTTTATAACATCAATACATTCACTTCATCTGCGATTAAAAGACTCCAATTGTTAAGTGTAGTAATATACACAACACAAATACGAGTCCTTACAAAACGATCATTAAAACGGTAAAGTTATCTCATATGTGTTCCTCGTGACAGTCATATATAACATTAGTATCAATAAAACAGTTCAGGGAATTTTTATTAACATTTGTAATTCATAATCAAGATACAAAGGAATCAGCAGCCAGTGTCTAATCTCTGATCATAATTCCTTGGAGATGTTTTGTATTTCTTAAACTTCAGTTGATAAGAAGAATTAAGTACTGTATCTAATATTCTAATATGAACGATATATTGGGTGTATTTATCAACTTACTTAAAGAGAAACAAAATCTGATGTTGGGTGTTTTTGAGTTGCCATAAACTCTTCACAAACCTATAGAATATTCTGAAGTATGGCAAATATTACTGATTTAGTCTCGAGAACGTATACACGTAAGTACTTGGCTATACATCATGAGAATAACATTAACATAGTTGTTATCTAAGACTTTAAATGAAGAATTACCTTGAAGATTATCCCATACAAGAATTTAAAACATGTCTTTAAAAATGACACTTCCCCTAACCCAAGAGTGGATGCAGTGTCACTAAATTGACTTACACTAGCAATGCACCTAACCAATAGCCTCAAGCAAGAACGCGTTATAATGCATATCCATATCAAAACACAAGCTAAAAAATATAAAAAATAAAAATTATTAATTGTTAGCCAAATTTATTATGGATGGGAAGTATTACTGTTATATCCTCCGGAGCTTTGGTGAGGAGGATAGAATAGTATAGCCTTGCTATGCTTTTTTTTTAGCAAATGAATAAATTCTCCATGAAATGAGTAGACAATAAGCGACTCGAATGTGTTGGAACATTGTGGCAAGGTTCGGTCTTCCACCACGATGTCCATATTATTGTCTTTAATGAAATCTCATCAATCTTCTGTTACATTTCATTGGCGATTAGAGTTGGAGGAGACGGGAAGCGACAGTCCGCTTTAGAGGTGTGTAACAGATTAGTCCATGTAGGGAAGAGACAATCTGCCTGATGCCAATAGTGGTGGTGGCCAACTTCATCCCTTATAGTGTGTCAAGGAAATATTCCAACAGTAAACATTGGCGTGTAGTTGACGTAACACACAGGACATATTATTTTACCTATAATTATCCTAATCTTGAACTTCTATTGATAATTTAATTATCAATTGCCTCTGCTCGTCCTCCGAAGGAAAAGGACAAACTTACAGTTTTTCTTGTTAGAGTAATGTTTTTAACAAAGAGATGTCGTAGGAAAACGCTGTGTAAAAAGGTGCTGATTTTCTCTCCAGTTCTATTGTTGAGGTTGTCTGTAAACGCCCATGAAGAGAATGTTGTCTAGGTTATTGTCGTGGATGCAAAACAGGAAGGGTCGGTCACACTTGAACACTCGAGGAGGAGGTGGTATGGAAGTGATGCTGAGACCGATTATAATCGCTGTTACAGCAGCAGCTTCAGCGCCTTCCTCGTTTACCTTCACCACGGCCTTGTGGATCGCATCTGTCGCCAGCAACTTGCCCTCACGATCAAATTTGCTCAGGTTAGCTTGTTGGGTGAAAAGGTCTTCAATACCCAAACGTTGGAGAGCCTGTGAGAAAGATGAGATGTTTGTTCAGCAATAACAGACAACGGAAAGACAACAACAGCTCAGAAGAACGACGAAGGAGAGTTTAATTTTGATTCCTTTGAATCGTAAGCAATTTTTGGCTCAAGATCTTGGCTGGGGTTCTAATAACAGAGAATAAGTGGAGAATGAGAGTTAGAATCTTGGAATACATTAATGTATAAATCACTAACAACATTGACAACGTTGTCTTATGAAATTTATCAATTTGTCGTTACGCTTCACTGTTAGCAAATTTCGTAAAGACAGGAAGTGGCGGTCGGTTTTAAGAGAAGTGGACCAAATTGGTCTACGTACAGCTAGATGCTTATAAACGTAGTGGCGGGTTACATTTACTCCGAACCTTCATATTACCGCACCATTTTCCATATTGATGTCTTTTGTTCCTTGTGATGGACTTGCTGGTGGAGGAGGATAAAATACCCAAAACTATATCTTTTCAACGAAGTAATTTGAGTAATACAATTCACAGAGTTTAGTGAATCTGCTGGTGATGAATTCGGTCTAGTTCTGTGGCTGCCTGTAAACACCCATGAAAAGATTGTTGATTGTGTTGTTGTCAAGGATGAAAAACAGGAAGGGCCGGTCACATGTGAAAACTTCAAACTGTGATTTATCTGATATAATTCTATCGGTCAGAAAAACTGTTACAGCAGCAGCCTCGGCGCCCTCTTCGTTTACTTCCACCATAGCCTTATGGATTCCTTGCCTTAGCACCAAGTTCCTAGTTTCGTCATAGTTCGACATGTCAGCAGTGGAGGAGAACAAGTCTGTGATTCCTAGACGCTGGAGAGCCTGTGAGGAAGATGAGAAGATCAACACACAACAGGTGGCGAATCCCCAGACACGGAAGAGTATGCAGGGAAAATGAGAAGATAATCTATTACATAA
>NW_024720647.1:0-9889 GCF_018991925.1 Homarus americanus
ATTGCACACAGCACAACACTCTGGGTGTTAATCAAGAACAGAATTTTCATTATTCCTCTAAATAAATTGAGATTCCACTTAACCCTAGTTGATGATGAGATGACTACGATGATGATGTATGATGATGATGAGGATGATGATGATGATGATGAGGAGGAGGAGGAGGATGATGACGATAATTATAATGACGGTAGATTATTTACACAATGAGTTTCACTTCCCCAAAAATATTTCTGTTATGATTACAACAAGACTGAGGTGTAATGTGCCTGAGAAAATCATATAATATGTGATGATGTTATTATCATTCCGAAGACGATAACGTTAATGCACGTTTATCAATACATCTTCCCAGCTAATATACACAACAGAGAGAGAGAGAGAGAGAGAGAGAGAGAGAGAGAGAGGATAGACATAAACATTATCTATATTTTCTTCTGCTGTGAAAATATAACCCAAAATAACAAGGAAGTTTACACCCAAAAACACAAACAAACTCACGTACATTGAAAATCATTTTTTTCTATTTTATTACTGTCTATGGGAGCCACTTTCACTTTCATCAAACTGTGTCCACATTATAACGAGGTTAGGTTAGGTAAGGTTAGGGGTAGGTTAGTAGGTTAGCCTTAGGTTGCTAAGAAGTGTAATAAGCTGGGGTGTGATCTTCAAGTGATCACAATATCTATTAATTATCAGTATGGAATTTTACGCAAAAAACATCTTATGTTATTTTCTCTATCAAGACTTGTCGGTAAAATATTGATTTATTTGTAATTATTAGCGGGGTGTACTTTGACTTACATCAGATTCTAATGACATAAGGGTTAGGATACAGAAACACACACATGCCATAAACCGCGTGGATTAATCTGAAAAGGTCTCCTTGTGCCATTTATTGGTAAATTAATAAAACTGCAGAATCATTTTGGCCATTAACATCACAGCATAGGAACATAGATGGGTGGATGTGCTGGAGTCTGAAAGATCATGTCATCAGTGGCGGAGTTTCTGAAATAAGTATAACTATACCTAAATGCTGGAACCAATAATTTGCTTCACCGGAGACTGTTGCCGTCGTTTACCCGTGCGCATCCTAGTTGGCGCATCAACCTTACGTGTTGACGTGGACGTATGAATCTGCTCCTTCATTGGTTAGATTTTCCCGGCTGTAGCCTGGATTGGCTAAAATGACTGTTGTGTTCACAACTAAGTCAATAGATGGCGCAGGCTTCAGAATTTGGTAGGCGCCAGCAGTCCTATGTCAGGTGATGAAATTATCTGAACCTATTGATTTAATATTATTTATAAAAGCGCATAAATTATTGTCAAATCGGAATTAAAAGTTCAATCAGGTGTCACTAGAAGGATGCTAGGACATACTTCTTGTCTTAATTGTTTGTACAGGTTACGCATATCGACGACTTAAACACATCACATTTTCAATTGATTAAATGTATGAATTGATTGAGCTAATGTGATGTATCCTCCTGAGTGGAGGCCGTCAGGATATTCTTCATATAATCGTTGAAGCTGAGTGAAATATAAAACGAACGATGTAATTCAAATAATCTCGCTCTGCAGGATAACCTTAAATATCATATGAAGAATTGGTACACCAGTTTATTTCAATTCGATAATGAAAACTATTCTAACTTAACCTAACGTAACCTAACTCTAGCTTAACCCGTCCATACTTCATCAAACTCAAGGATTCTTCCATCTCTTTATATTTCTGTCTCTACTGCAGTCAACATCACACGACAGCTCTACAAATCAGATCAAATTGCTTGCTAAGAGATGTCATATATTACACCATCGTAATTTTTGCTTTTGAAATTTCTATACACACAGAGCAATGAGGCCAAGGTCAGACAGGAACTTAGTGTGTAATTGGCAAGGTACAGGTAAGGGAGGCTGGATGCTGCTCTATCTGCCTCAAACCTCACCTGTGTTTCACCTGTGATCTTAAAACCTTGGTATATGTGACATAACACAGCACAGATGCATATTATACTTAACTACCCAAGGATGTGTGTGCTGCAAATACAGGCAAGAAATATATAATGAAACCATTTACATACATCATAAACCCTTTATTGAAATCGATGTTACAACATTATATATAGTAGATGTATAACATTGACTCTGGTGTTATATCAAGAGCAAAATTTTCATTATTCCTTCAAATAAATTGTTCTGCTGTGATGACCACCTCAGGGATAATTATAGTGATACATCCTCATCAACTTCTCCTAAGTCTGATGTTGGAGGACCTGTAATTAAATCCGATGATGATGAGGATGATGATGAGTAATGATGATGATGATGATGATGATGAGGAGGAGTGATGATGATGACGATAATTATAATGACGACGGTAGATTATTTTATACGTCGAGTTTCTACTTCCTAAAAATATTATTTCTGCTATGGGGATTACAAGACTGAGGTAATGTGCCTGAGAAAAATCATATAATATGTGATGATGTTATTATCATTCGAAGACGATAAACGTTAATGCACGTTTATCAACACATCTTCAGCCAATATACACAACCAGAGAGAGAGAGAGAGAGAGAGAGGAGAGAGGGGGGAGTGTATTTGTACTAAAGACATCTATATCTTCTTCACAGGAAATATAATGTTCCAAATTAACAAGGAAATTACAATTCAAAACACAAAACAAACCCACTTTACATTGAAAATCATTTTTTTTCTATTTATTACTGTCTAAGTGGAGCCACTTTCACTTTCACTTCAAACTGCAGTTCACATTATCACGAGGTTAGGTTAGTTAGTGCAGGTTAGGTATGTGTGCAGTTAGGCAGGTTAGTAGGTTAGCCTTTAGGTTGCTAAGAAGTAATAAGTCAAAGTATTGATCTTCAAGTGATCAAAATATCTATTAATTATCAGTCATAGAATCTTTACGTAAAAACATCTTATGTTATTATTTTCCATAATCACTAAGACTTGTCGGTAAAATATTGATTTATTTGTAATTATAGGGCGTGCGTACTTTGACTTACACGATTCTAACAGACAAGCATAATAGGCTAAGAAACACACACATGCCATAAAACCGCGTGGATTAATCTAAACAGGGTCTCCTGGTGCCATTTATTGCAAATTAATAAACTGCAGAATCATTTGGTTAATAACATCACAGCAGGAACATAAGATGGCAGATACCTCTATCAAGGAAATAAACAATTGAAAACTGAAATTGAATTGATGGCAGATGCCGAGTCTGGAAGATCACGTCATCAAAAAGTGAGCCTGAAATACATAATCATACTCCAATGTTGGAACCAATAATTTGTTTACCGAGACTGTCGTTTACCTGTGCGCATCCTAGCTGAAGCGCATCAACCTTTACGTGCTGACGTGGATGGCGAATCTGCTCCTTCATTAATAGATTTTCTCGCTGTATTTCGATTGGCTAAATGACCGTTGTGTTCACAAATCTGTTTACATTTTCTATGCAGGTTTGGTAGAATTCTATAGAAAATAGTGTCCTATGTTTAGGTGATGAAATTATTCGAACCTATTGATTTAATATCAGACAGTTATATATAAATTATTGTCAAAATGAATCAACACTCTGAATGAGGTATCAATGGAAAATAATATAAGATATACTTTCGCCTTTTAATTGTTTGGTACAGGGGAGGAAAATATAAATAGAATTGCACAAGCGGAAGCTACACGCATGATTTTAGGAAGATTAGGCGTTAACAAATTGCATTAATATACTGGAAGTTGAAAAGCTCTTAAGGAACAGATACATACATAATAGTGAACGAAAGAATAGGAACTGAAGAGTGTGCTGATTCCCTTTATTGTTACGCGCAAGTTCGTATACTTTACGAACACCTTTCACGCGTCTATATACACATAAATGAACAAAATTGCCAAAACTCACGGCATAATAATCGACGGTCTTATTTTATTACTAATACATATGGATGCAGCGGCTGACTGTCTATGGGAGCCACTTTCACTTTCATCAATGTGTCCAAGGCTGATTGTAAAAAGACAAACGAGTTGGGGAATTTGTTTATGTACTACATTGACAATTAACAATGTAATTATTCCCCAGTGAGAATGAATAATTACCTAAGATAAACAAGAAATCTATATTAAAAATTAATAAGGAGCCAATTACGAAATCAAAGTAGTTAAGATTAAATAAAGTTAAAATACTGCGATCAAGATTACAGATGTGAGTCTACATGGTAGATGCAAACGAGAGACTCAATTCACATTATCAGTATACATTGCTGCCAGCTGGGATATCTCACCTATTCCTACCTTTTCGTTGTGTTTTTACAAGCACACCTGTAATCTAAGCCCGCGTTAATTTCCAGCATTTTTCGGCAATATACTTATTTTTTCACACGTGGCTGAGTGAACACCAGTTAATGTCATTATCATCACCTGCACCACAGACCATCGTGTGTTCCTCTCCTGGTATCAGCAGACAAAACAACGATCACTGATGCGACACATGAGCAGACTCCAGTTCGTTACAGCTTCATGCATTATCAATAATGCCAACAATAATTAAGACGGAATTCAGACACAAACGCCACATTGCTGTCAAGAATAATTTTATTAGTTATCCGCATAAATAGACAATATAATTTATGACTGGATGCACAATACCAAATACTGTAAAAACGTTGTTGATTGACAAATCATTGAAGAGCGGGTCGAGGGGAGCATCATTGAAGGCAGGTGAGGTATTCACTTGATCTGCTGGAGTCGAAGTTATCTGCCCGGGAGGGGTGTAGCGGGGAGCTCCTGACCTCGAAGGACCTGAAGGACTCGCTGACTCATATGAGTCGGGGTAGCGAGCCTCTCCGTCAAAAATTCTGACATCAGCACGTACCCTGAGTCACCGTCTACGACGTAGTATCGTAGTCTGCAGACGACCGTCGGAAGTTGCACTGCAGCATGACCTCGGGGTGTCGCCACTGCCGTGGGTCTCCCCAGACTGGAAGTCGTTGCCGGAGGAGTCGTCCTTCACGGCGTAGTTGAAGTTGGTACTTCGAGCCTCACTTAGACTCATAAGACTCTCGGAGGAATCCTATGATAGAATAGGGTAATTATATTTCATCAGTGACAAGGTTCACCACTTCAAACCATCGTTGATCATGACATTACCCATATTGTCACCATAGCATATGCTATTACAGTGTTAACATTATACTGAATATTATGGAGTTTAGGCTATTCAAGTGACGCTAAAACAACATTAACTCCTGAGGTGTGTTACCTTCACACGAGGGGCGGCGTAGAGTAAGTCTCCTCGGCTGTCTGCTGCCAAGTACAAGTGCCAAGACGATCAAGACTCAGGGCATAATAATTTTGGTATGAATGTAATATTTTGGTCACAATGAGTACAAACTTGGTATCGTATAATCGCTGTGGTATGATCGATACTGATGAAGGTAGAAGTAAGTTTTCACCTTAGTGTTCATGCAGTGCTGGCGTTGTCGATGAACTGAATGTCGGGTCCCTCAGCCCCGTTCATTATATATCACTGCGCGACCTGGGCCGTCCAGGTCAAGTTCTATGTATGTTAGCCAATTCCAGGAGTCTTAACGTGAAGGTCGGATGGCGTAAAATGTACCAATGCCGGCGACGATTGAAAAAGTGAAGTTCGTGTGATCAAATATACCATACCATAAATTATATAAACTTCCAATATTTGATATTTCCGCCTGGCGAATGTGGAATCTGAATGCCGAATCAGGTTATAACTACAGGTAAGGGTTGTGTGCTGCTGGACACAGTCGATGGGTCGGCGTTTGTATCTTTAAGTTACCTGAACTTATCTCTTACGTGTTTTTGAGATCTAATGTTATTTTAGTTATTAGAAGCTACTCGTCAGGGAAATCTCCGCAGCATATTTTTACTTTTTTATTTACGTTTATTTTGCTTATTTCTGATGTTTGTATTATTTTTACGTTTTAGGATTTGTCTTAATGTTCTGTTAGATAGAAGCGACGGACTTAATATATACAGTGCACTGAGGTGTGCAACTGGAACCAAATAATCTGATGTTTATTCCTAGGAACGAAAATGGTAATGCATCCTTTTTATGATGGCACTCCAGTTCAACTTTAAGGTGACAGATTTAATTTTATTGATACGCCAGTTGAGATGAAAAATACATTCTAGCGGATAGGCGATATGTATTCCACTTTATCCATATCAGCAACGTCCCTCTTACGGTACATCAGCATATGGGTGGTCTTATACCCAAGGCAATCAAACCGAGCGAGAGAGACACACAACAAAGCAGAGAATCAACACCAATCCGAATCTTAAGAATTATGAGAGAGCAGAAGCAATCATAATTACTTCCTTTAATCTACTCAATTTCTTTGAGTTAAGACTCAATACTAAAAATTGGTTAGTTAGGGCCAGGTTAGGTTAGGTTAGGTTAGGCTTGAGTCACTGGTGATGGTGCATCTGCAGTGATTAGCTTACATGAGTGAAATTATATTTTCTACTTAGTGAGTCAAGGACAAATATATCTCTAAGAGTTCCCTGTCGTAAATAATTACATGAACGTGAGATCATTTATATACACAGATCTGACCGAGGCCCTTGGATACGCTACTGTTGGTTAGTTTTTAAAGCATTATTCCTCAAGCTCGTTCATATATCATGCCCAATATGGCTGGGAACATTTTCAACATGGCTGTCAACTATAATAGGCTGAGGTGATATACTTTTTGTCATTGCCATTTTTAGTTTCGACTTTTGCCTCTGTAGAATGAATCACACAATTTAGAAACGAATCAGGTACAATTTAGGAATGAATCAAGCAAAATTTAGAATAGAACCAAGTATAATTTAGGGAATAAAAAATCAAGTATAATTTAGGAAATAGAATCTCCGGAAGTATAATTTAGGAATAGAACCAAATATAATTTAGGAACAGAATCAAGTATAATTTTAGGGAATAGAATCAAGTATAATTTAGAACAGAATCATGTAATTTAGGAATAGAATCAAGTATAATTTTAGAATAGAATCAAGCATAATTTTAGGAAATAGAATCATATAATTTAGAATAGAATCATATAATTTAGGAATAGAATCATGTATAATTTAACCACAGTGATGTATTTTGAATCTATTATCTATTGGGTTGTCAAGTTTCTACTGATTTACGAGATTATATGTAATGTAGGTACCTGTTAAATTTTATAATAGAAAATGAGGTGTAGCCAAGAGGATGTACACAGGGTAAAGTACATCTTCATGTACACACATCATCACTACACTATTAAGCACACATCACCACCAACACTCATGTATACAATTCATACACCAACACTCCAAGGCACACAACATCACGGTGTCGCCTCAGAGAGATATTATGACCAATAAAATATAAAATCATCACTTAATCTCTATACCCCTTGACCACACGTCAAGTCACACCCAGGATGTAAGGGAATCAAAATATATATTACATTATTATTTTTTTTTAAATCTTTTGACGATGATTTTGAACACGGTCATTGTAAATGAGGCCGGCGCTGCAGGTGGTCTGTGGAGGTGAATAAGGTGAACAGGATGAACAGGTAAGTAAGTCTACCTGGTGTTCCTCCTCATTAACCTCCTCACCTGTTTTACATCTATCACAGGAAAGGCTCTTAGTTTATCAATATTTGGAAACAGAATATTACAGGAGTATAAAGAACACTTGATAGTATGGTGCTCTATGCATCCATCGATGTGTGTGTGTGTTGTGTGTGTGTGTGTGTGTGTCAATGAACAACACTACTGACCTCCCGCCGAGTCATGCTGCCACGCCAAGCAAGGAATTTATTATATGCTTTAAAATACCATCGTACAGAACTGTTTTATGCATGAGAAAAACAAATGCAAATCTAATTCACCGTAAAGTGGGGTCTCATAATACTGGTGGATGTGAGGTGCGAGTACAGTACTGCGTGATTGGTACTGAACTAGCTCATTCAGTCCTCAAATGAAAGCGGCAACCATTCGGGGCAGCGTAGACAAGTAAGTGACCTATAAGACTAAAGCATGTTGAATGCAGAATAATTTATTCAAATAAATATTTATATACAGGTAAATGATGTTATTCAGTTTGCACTCTGTGCATAAAATACAACAGTCGCCATGGTTCGTCAGTGAGGACGTAGGTGATCACTCAGGTAATTATTTGGACCTCGTTGAGCCGAAGCATCTTGCCTGGAGGGGCGTAGCGGGAGCCCCTGACCTGAAGGGACTAAAGGACTCATATGAGTCGGGGTAGCGAGCCTTCCGTCAGTAATTTGATATCAGCAATGCACTTGAGTCACCGTCCACGACGCCCAGGTCACAGGTCTGCAGACGACCGTCGGGAAGCTGCACGTAGTACGACCTCGCGTCGTCACCGTCGCGGGCCCCTGGTGACCGTCGTTGCTGGAGGAGTCGTCCTTCATTATGTAGTTGAAGTTGTACTTCGAGCCTCACCAGGACTCGGAAAGACTCAGCGCGTGAGTATCTCTAAAATGTAATCTGATTAAGTTTAACTACGGAAACTTCATACAAGTATCTCCTAACCCAAAATAATTAGTGTGTTTTTTGCTATTATGAAAGTCGAAGAGTTTTGATAAATCAGAACCGACTATGAGTTTTGATTATATACCGTAGATGTGAAAACTTTCAAAATCAGTTCAAACGAGATTCTATAGCTATGAAAAATGAATAGCATAGTCAATATTTCGTATATAGTACCATAAGTTGTACCTTACACGAGGCAGCGAGAGAAGGTTTCCTATTGCGCTGCTGTCTGCTGCCAGAGCTGAAGTACTCCTAAATACACGATCAGGATCTGTGGGTATAACATTGAGATAACTAATTGCTAATATGAAAAGCAAATACCTGCCATTTATAAGTGCAACCAAATATACCGTATATACATTCTCGTTAAAAGCGCAGTTAGACTTACCTTAGTGTTCATGTTGTCTGTTGTGTTGTCACGAACTGACTGATTGTTCCTCTGCTGCGCTCCATATACCATCATGCCAGACCTGGGCCGTCCAGGTCAAATTTTACATTATGTTAGCTAATCTAGAATTTTTACCCTGAAGGAAAGATAAGCAAAGATGTGAGCGTTGGAAGATGAACGTGACCTGACGGGTTGTGCCATGCTGGTAATAACATTGTACACAGTAACACAACACACAACACTTCCTGGGCCATTAAGCCGTAGGGACACAAGTAGACTGTGATGATGATACTGCCCTCGAGCGACTTCAGATCTCCAATTTTAAGTCAGGTACCCATTTACTTCTGAGTGAACTATGGATGATACAGGGGCGAACGAGTACCTATTATGCCTCTTTTTGGTGGATTATTACAATTGTTCCTCTCTGTTTATAATTGTGTACTGTATTTGTCACGACCTCACCAGAGTTTACTATTCCTTTAAAAGGCAGTAAAACAAATATTCTTCTTCATAATTGGTTATCATGATCGAAGGAAGTCTGGCCGTATGGTGTCGATATCTTGGTGTTAGTCCTTAAGTCCAGAACAATAACAAAGGGATCTATAGGCTTACCTGCACCCCATATGCAATTTGCTACTACACCTTTAACTTGCGAAACAGATTTGACTTAAAATATAGGCACATTTTCATCACAATGAGGCTAAGCCATGATTACAACTGAAAAATTATCATCAAACTTTATCACTTACCCATGAATTCAGGTGAGATTTGATAGGATCGTGGCTACAGTATAACATGTAGGGTAGGTCTTGGCTCACCTGTGACAGGGAGGGCGCGGCCAGATTGTATTCCTTCAGGTTTCTACTGACCTTAACTGAAGGCTCTCTCACGATCTAGAATCGTTTT
>NW_024720648.1:0-8811 GCF_018991925.1 Homarus americanus
GGTAGGGGGAGAATTCAAAACAATCAAACTATTATACGTCACTTTTTCCTCAACTACACAGAACCGGGTCGTTAAGCCGAGGCCAAGTAAAACTATCACCTCATAAATATTCACTTATTACCTCCTCGCGGCTCTAAACGACCCACCGAGCTCACCTGAAATATCACCTCCCACACCAAGTTCACCTGAAATATGACCCACCTCCAAAAATTCATGGAAGAGCCAAGTAGGTAAATATCTGGCCCCTTCTGTTGACTCTATCACTAAATGCCGAGATTATTTTTCAAAGTTAAATCTCTACTTTATTAGTATTTTTTTCTTCATTGACAAACTACTATGATTTTTTCCCCTTAAGAAACCACTATGATTATATTCCTGTACAAAACATTATGATTATTTTCCTCGTCGTCGCTAAAGATTGTGATTATTTGTCTGTTTTAACAATATTTTTAGACAAATATTTTAACGTTACCAAAGAGACCTGGATATTATGAAGAGAGAGAGAGAGAGAGAGAGAGAGAGAGAGAGAGATAATCCCTTCCCCGTGTCGAAAATTTCAGAAGCTCAAACTTCCGACGGAAAAAATAAATTGCAAAACACACTTACAAAATCTTCTTGTTATTCCTTCTTCTCCTTCTTTACTATCCTTCTTTCTTCCCCTCGTCTTCACCCCTTTTGTCTTCCCCTCCTCCTCCCTACCTCATTTCATCTTTCACCTCCCATCCGTCTTTCCCTCTCCCATTTTCCTTCTTTCCTCTTCCTCCTCCCTTGTATATCCACTCACCTCAGCACCATAGACTTCCAACCCCATCCACACCTTCCACACCCCACATCCATAACCCATATCCACACCACATATCCATAACCCATCCCTCACATATCTACACCTTCTTCAACCCATATCCACACATCCACAACCCATATCCACACCTTCTACAACCCATATCCACACACCCACACCTTCCACAACCCATACCCACATCCACACACCTCTACAACCCATATCCACACCCACACCACACACCCACACCACACATCCACACCTTCTACAACCCATATCCACACACCCACACAGCCACAACCCAAATCCACACATCCACAATATTCAACATCCACATCACTGACACCACATTCACACCCAACACCCACACACAACATTCACATCCAACACACCACATCCACATCTAATACCACATGTGATCTCTGACTACTACCTTACACCTGACCTAAACTGGCTAATCTACCTGACCCAACACCTGACCTAAACTGGCTAATCTACCTGACGCAACACCTGACTTTAAACTGGCTAATCTACCTGACGCAACACCTGACCTTAAACTGGCTAATCTACCTGACGCAACACCTGACCTTAAACTGGCTAATCTACCTGACGCAACACCTGACCTTAAACTGGCTTATCTACCTGACGCAACACCTGACCTTAAACTGGCTTATCTACCTGACGCAACACCTGACCTTAAACTGGCTAATCTACCTGACGCAACACCTGACCTTAAACTGGCTAATCTACCTGACGCAACACCTGACCTTAAACTGGCTAATCTACCTGACCCAACACCTGACCTCAAACTGGCTAATCTACCTTCATCTACCTGACCCAACATCTGACCTAATAATTGGCTAATAATTGACTCTGAAACCTGATCAAATTTCACTAAACGGAACTTAATCTAACTTGAATTAATTTAAGTTAATCTACTACTGTATTTTATTCTAATTCAGCCTTATTTAATGTAACCAAACCTCATTTAACCTAACTTATATTTAATCTAATCTAACCTAACCTAACCTTACCTGCCCTCCCACCTTGCCATCCCAACCTTACCTTACCCAAATAAACCGAGCCCACCCCACTCCCTTACACCCACCCTCCCCCCACTATCCCACCCCAGCTCCCTTCCCCACCCTCAACTACCCCACCTTGTCACAGATCGTAGAAAGTTACCATCCAGGGTGCTCTCGACTCGACACTCAGCTTAACTAAGTAAACCTGTGTGGAGGTCACGTGCTGCATCCAGAGTGCCGAGGTAGTCAGTGTTAGTTTACATTAGACAAGAGGTCATGAACCTGCCCTGTATCGTTATGGTCAAAGTATAAGGAATTAGGTTAAGGTAAAGGTTAGGTTAGGTAAAGGTTGGGTTAGGTTAGGATTTTAGATTAAGAGAGAGAGAGAGAGAGAGAGAGAGAGAGAGAGGGGGGTGGATTCTAACCCTCACATAAACTAAACACAAACTTTAAGTGACGGCCTCTGTTAATACGTGCGTCCGATTACATTATAATATTTACAGCGTTTCCAGCCCGGGGTCTCTCTCTTCGCTCTCTCTTGGAGCCAACTCCCCCACAGTAATTAGCTTATATTAACGAGATCATTCAATAACTTAACCTTGTCCACTCGTCCAACCGCCGATCATTATTAGATTAACCTTCAATATTTCACCGCACATCACGTCGGATAATAAACACTCAGAACACACTACACAACACACACCACACAACACACTCACACAACACACTCACAAAACTTAAAACACACTCAGAATACTTTCGGAACACCCAAACATGAACAAGAGAGACGAGGAACATGAACAAGAGAGACGAGGAAGAAAAGAGAGACGAGGAACATGAACAAGAGAGACGAGGAACATGAACAAGAGAGACGAGGAACATGAACAAGAGAGACGAGGAATGAACAAGAGACGAGGAACATGAACAAGAGAGCGAGGTGAACAGAGACGAGGAACATGAAAAAGAGAGACGAGGAACATGAACAAGAGAGACGAGGAACATGGAACAAGAGAGACGAGGAGCATGAACAAGAGAGACGAGGAACATGAACAAGAGAGATGAGGAACATGAACAAGAGAGACGAGGAACATGAACAAGAGAGACGAGGAACATGAACAAGAGAGACGAGGAACATGAACAAGAGAGACGAGGAACATGAACAAGAGAGACGAGAAACATGAACAAGAGAGACGAGGAACATGAACAAGAGAGACGAGGAACATGAACAAGAGAGACGAGGAACATGAACAAGAGAGACGAGGAACATGAACAAGAGAGACGAGGAACATGAACAAGAGAGACGAGGAACATGAACAAGAGAGATAAGAAACATGAACAAGAGAGACGAGGAACATGAACAAGAGAGACGAGGAACATGAACAAGAGAGACGAGGAACATGAACAAGAGAGACGAGGAACATGAACAAGAGAGAGAGAAACATGAACAAGAGAGATAATAATAATAATAATAATAATAATAAATATAAATATAAATTAAATTCTTCCTTCTTGAATATTTAGGACAAGATTATTTACCAAGATTAGTCTAATTACTATCTATTAAACTATAACTTGGCAATTAAATGTGACCCTGAAGAGCTGTAAGGTTTTATCAACACATAAAAACTGCAGGGAGAAGGAAAGGAAGGTTGGGTTGGTGGGTTGGGTTGGGTTGGTGGGTTGGTGTTGTGTTGGTTGGGTTGTTGGTGTTGTGGTTGCAGGTTGGGGTTTGGTGGGTTGGGTTGGGTTGGGTTGGTGGGTTGGGTTGGTTGTGGTTGTTGGTTGGGTTGTTGGGTTGGGTTGGGTTAGGTTGGGTTGGGTTAGGTTAGGTTAGGTTGGGTTAGGTTAGGTTGGGTTAGGTTAGGTTGGGTAAAGTTGAGAAATTTCAAAATATGCAAAGTGGTCTAGGAACGTGTGTAGTGACCTCATAATGTGTATAATGACCTAGTAATGTGTATAATGACCTGGTAACGTGTATAATGACCTCATAATGTGTATAATGACCTGGTAATGTGGCTGAGCATCTGACAACAAAGATGTGATAGCATTTGACAAAAGAATTTCACATTAACAAGAGTTCCTACCAAGAGCTCTCTCTCTCTCTCTCTCTCTCTCTCTCTCTCTCTCTCTCTCTCTCTACTAACAATATACTTTCTTTAGGTCAGTAAGAAGGCGGCGAGGTCAACAATTTAACCATAGGGTAATAATAATAATAATAATAATAATAATAATAATAATAATAATAATAATAATAATAATAATAATAATAATAATAATAATAATAAAACAAATTCCTACGTCTGTCAATTGTCTAACAAGTGACCGTGACCTTGACCCCATGATCCTCACCAATAAAACTCCCCAAAACGTCTCTTGAATTAAGGTATGAATGCCATGTTTCAGGTTCACACACACACACACACTAGCTAAAAACTACTACTACTACTACTACTAATAATAATAATAACAATAATAATAATAGTTAATTGGCCTTTAACCGTTGATTCTTAATGAGTTAATGGAGCTGGAACGTGTAAAAATATATAGGGTTTTATTAGCGAATAACCCAACTGTTTTTACATTATTTATTAAGAAAATATATTATATACCGTAACTTAATCACTGTAGCTATGAGTGTTAAATGAGAACGGAGGCTGGAGTAGTCGGCTTCCACTACCTGACCTAACATCTTTGGAGTCCCACCTCAAGGAACTTACCCATAACGTAATGTAACCAACTGACCCTAGAGCTAGTGGAAAGTTACAAGGGGTGATAAACTGAATGCACTGCCCGATATTTATATAAAAATTAAAGGCTAATACTAAATTTCACTTTTAACTATCAAAAAAAAATCTAAATATATTAAATGATAACTTTTAACTGATATTCGCCAAAAAAAATATTCTTATACGATATTCCCATAAGCACAAAATATTCCTCAGAGATATCACCCCAAAAAATATTCAAAAAGCAATATTCCTCAAATGGTTAATAAATATTCAAGAAATATTCTCAGTATAAACAAAACTATATTTATCAGTAATATTCCTAGATATAAAGTTCAGTCAAGTCAACAAATATTCTCAATGTTTTAAAACTAAAAGTTGGACTCTCTTAAAATAGCTGGGAGCTGAAAAAGCCTTTATCACCCTGACTGGTCTAATGGGTTGTAATGGGATCTAATGGGTGCTAATGGGTCGTAATGGGATCTGATGGGTGCTAATGGGTCGTAATGGACTCTGTTAGGTGCTAATGGGTTCTAATACTAATGGGTCCTAAAATAACAAAAATAAAGAATAACGCAATAATAAAAAAATAATAACAACAATAATAATAATAATAATAACTATAATAATAACCACAACAACAACATCAACAGCCAAAAATAACTCAAGAAATTAGTTAACACAAATTACAAAAATAACAATATCCTAAAAAACCAAAAACCAAATTAATTACTGTTTTTTACACACACACAACCTAACATACACTTAACTTCTACCATAACCCGTCATAACTCTTAATTAATTCTTCACAAACCACCCAGACAATATATAATTAATCTAACTCGTATATAATAGTAATATATGAATGAGTATAGCTATTAATTTCGTACTACATACTAGAGTGAAGATTTTTGACACCAGGATGATCTAAGCTATGAGGTAGTATGGTATAGGAATAAAAACCACGGACAGGTAAGATGCGTTAATTAAATGGTTACCTGAACTAACTCTTGTGTGAAGATGTAACGTAAAATTGACGGACAGACGGACACAGAAGACAATATTTTGACGGACAGACGGAAGCAAAAGACAATATAGTCTGGCTGAGTTAATTAATATAGTCTGGCTGAGTTAATTAATATAGTCTGGCTGAGTTAATTAATATAGTCTGGCTGAGTTAATTAACATAGTCTGGCTGAGTTAATTAATATAGTCTGGTTGAGTTAATTAATATAGTCTGGCTGAGTTAATTTATATAGTCTGGCTGAGTTAATTAATATAGTCTGGCTGAGTTAATTAATATAGTCTGGTTGAGTTAATTTATATAGTCTGGCTGAGTTAATTTATATAGTCTGGCTGAGTTAATTAATATAGTCTGGCTGAGTTAATTAATATAGTCTGGCTGAGTTAATTAATATAGTCTAGTTGAGTTAATTAATATAGTCTGGTTGAGTTAATTTATATAGTCTGGCTGAGTTAATTAATATAGTCTGGTTGAGTTAATTAATATAGTCTGGTTGAGTTAATTAATATAGTCTGGTTGAGTTAATTAATATAGTCTGGCTGAGTTAATTAACATAGTCACACACACACACACACACACACACACACACACACACACACATACATTTACATAACGAAGACTCTTAACCGGATTCGTAAAGACTCCCTACGTTAACTGTATCCGTTAACCGGTGGTGAGTGAAGGTATCCGATTAAGGTAGAGTCTCAGTGCAAATTTGAAGCCATTTTTGTCCTTCAAGTTACAGTCAGTTTGGTTGGTTACTACTACTACTACTACTACTACTACTACCATCAGAGTAACTATCACAATCAATTACCATCATCATAAGTATCAATAACACAACCAAACACAACCAATTACAACCAATCACAACCAAAACACCACCAACAACACAACCACAACGCCACCATTACCACCAACCACCCCACCACAACAACAACTAACAACCACAACTAATAACCAACCGCAACCACCACTAACTACTAACCACAACCATTACTACCACAACAACTAACAACCACTTCACCACCAACTACCCCACCTAGCCTTAACAACCAAGCACCTCCTGGCAATCCTCTTTCTCCTCTCTCTCTCTCTCTCTCTCTCTCTCTCTCCTCTCTCTCTCCATGACAGTCCAAGGAGAACACCCGACTGTCCCAATCCCCTACCTCTCAGTGGTTCTACCTCCCAGTCACCTACCTCCAGTCTACCTCTCAGTCTACATCTCAATTCCCCTCTCCCAGTCCTACCTCCCAGGTCCTACCTCCCAGTCACCTACCTCCCGATACTTTCCTCCCGTGCCAGTCCCTCCCAGTCCCTACCTCCCAGTCCCTACCTCACAGTCCTACCTCTCCGGTCCCTACTACCCTGCCCTACCTCCAGTCCTACTCCTCCAATCCCCTGCCTCTCAATCCCTACCTCTTGGTCCTCTCAGTCCTACCTCTCAGTCCTACCTCTCAGTCACTACCTCCCAGTCCCTCCAGTCCCTACCTCCCAATCCCCTACCTCCAGTCCTGCCTCTCAATCCCCCCTTCCAGTCCCTACCTCCCAGTGCCCCCATTTTCCCTACCTCCCAGGGTGCCTACTCCCGCCCTCCAGTCCCTCCTCCCAATCCCTACCTCTCAGTCCCTACCTCCAGTCCTCACCAGTCCCTCCCAGTCCCTCCAGTCCTACCTCCAGTCACCTACCTCCCAGTCCCTACCTCCCAGTCACCTACCTCGAGTCCCACCTCCCAGTCACCCACCTCCCAGTCTACCTCTCAGTCCCTACCTCCCAGTCCTACCTCGGTCACCTCTCAGTCCCTACCTCCCAGTCCCTACCTCCAGTCCCCTCTTGGGCCCTCCATTTCGGGCGATAGCTGGTCAATGCCTTTCCCTTGCAGTCCTGGGCACTTTCTGGAGGCAACTTGACTCCAATCAAGGAGGAAGGAATTCAGTTATATAGCAGAGACCGTGTTATAACGATTTGACTACAGTATATTGTCGGGAGTGTTCGGTTATAGCGAAGTCTGACAATATTCGGTGGCCGGTTAAAACGAATTCACTGTAACAGCCGGTCAGAACCACATACCGTACACTGTGTTAGAATAAGTGTGTGTACGTGCCTGTGTGTGTGTGTATCCGTCCATTCGTCTGTGCGTGTGTGTGTCGTGGCCAAGATTGACATGTTTGCGTGCCAGATAAATCACTTGACCTCACAATATCAACATGCACACGTCACTCAAGACACACACGTCACCCAACACACACACACACATCACCCAACACGTCACACATCTAGGTGGTTCTCGGGGGACATAAAACCCACATCTTATAGTTTTTCGCTGATATTATCATCAAAGGTCGAACTAGAGACAAGAAAACCTGCCCTGAGTTATTATATTTCGCTCAGGTACAAAGGCACACCAACAGACACGGTAACATATATTTAAGGTGAGGGTGGGTGAGGGTGGGTGAGGGTGAGGTAGGTAAGGGTGATGTGGATGAGGGTGAAGTGAGTGGAAGTGCGTGGTGTGTGGGAGGGTGAGATGAGTGGGTGGATGGATGGAAGATGACACAAACACACACACACACACACACACACACACACACACACACACACACACACACACACAGCCTCCATCAAGTCACTGTCGGAGTCAAACCATTTTAGTGGAATCCAATCTGTTTTGGAGGTCCCCATACCCCCCACCCACCCACCTACCAGAGGACTTCCATCTCCCTCTTCGTCGTAAAACCAGCCTGACGAAGGGATTGGATCAAGAGGCGGACTTACGCAGAGTGCACCAGACAGACACACACACACAGGTGAACAACACGTACATACAGGTAATCTGCCCTAGGTAAACTAAAAAAATAACATACCTGTATATAAATAATTGGTAAAATAAATCACCTATTCTTCTTAATCTCTAAAGGTTAAAAAAATAATCCAATGTTCCAAACATTCTCCACAACTGAACGAGGATTATTATTTTTTTTTCATTTCAAAACATTAAATTAAATTTCATCTCCACTTGACAATATATTTTTCTACGATCTACTGTAATTTTTATCGAGGAGTACGGACGAAAACTTCACATCGTCGTCTCTATCATCGTCCGTGTTGTGGCCCAGGAAGACGAATTACAAACAGCGGAGGAACCAATACGACGCCCTGGAGGGACAACGGAGAGGCATACCACGAGGTCAAATAATTCGTCCGGTTGATTATCATTTTGAGGGACCGAAGGAAAATATTGCAATACAACCATCA
>NW_024720649.1:0-37593 GCF_018991925.1 Homarus americanus
ATAACAAAGTCCCCTGATCGAGTATAACAAAGCCCCCTGCTCGAGTATAACAAAGTCCCCTAATCGAGTCCAAAAAAGGCCTCTAATCGAGTATAACAAAGTCCCCTGATCTAGTATAACAGAGGCTCCTTATCGAGTATAACAAAGTCCCCTGGTCGAGTATAACAAAGGTTCCTCATCGAGTAAGACAAAGTCCCCTCATCGAGTATAACAAAGTCCTCTGATGCTAGCATAACAAACCCCCCTGGACGAGTATAACAAAGTCCCCTAATCGAGTCCAAAAAAGGCCTCTAATCGAGTATAACAAAGTCCCCTGATCTAGTATAACAAAGGCCCCTGATCGAGTATAACAAAGGCCCCTCATCGCGTTTAAGAAAGTCCCCTGATCGAGTATAACAAAGCCGCCTAATCGAGTATAACAAAGTCCCCTGATCGAGTATAACAAAGTCCCCTCATCGAGTAAAACAAAGCCTCCTGATCGAGTATAACAAAGTCCCCTAATCGAGTATAACAAAGGCCCCTCATGGAGTATAACAAAGTTCATTGGTCAAGTATAAAAAAGTTCTCTGGTCGAGAATAACAAAGCCCCCTGTTCGACTATAACAAAGTCCCCTAGTCGAGTATAGCAAAGTCCCCTGATCGAATAAAACAAAGCCTCCTGATCGATTATAACAAAGTCCCCTAATCGAGTATAACAAAGCCCGCTGGTCGAGTATAACAAAGTCCCCTGGTCGAGTATAACAAAGCCCCCTGCTCGAGTATAACAAAGTCCCCTAATCGAGTCCAAAAAAGGCCTCTAATCGGGTATAACAAAGTCCCCTGATCTAGTATAACAAAGGCCCCTGATCGAGTATAACAAAGGCCCCTCTCCGAGTTTAAGAAAGTCCCCTGATCGAGTATAACAAAGCCGCCTAATCGAGTATAACAAAGTCCCCTGGTCGAGTATAACAAAGTCCCCTGTTCGAGTCTAACAAAGTCCCCTTATCGAGTATAACAAATTCCCCTTATCGAGTATAACAAAGTCCCCATATCGAGTATAACAAAGTCCCCTAATCGAGTATAATAAAGGCCCCTGGTCGAGTATAACAAAGTCCCCTGATCGAGTGTAACAAAAGTCCCCTAATCGAGTATAACAAAGTCCCCTAATCGAGTATAAAAATGTCCTCTGGACCAGTGTAACAAAGTCCCCTGATCGAGTATAAAAAAGTCCCCTTGCCCAGAATAACAAAGTCCCTAGATCGAGCATACCAAAGACCCCTGATCGATTATAACAAAGTTCCCTTGTCGAGAATAGCAAAGGGCCCTGATCGAGTAAGACAAAGTCCCCTGATCGAGTATAACAAAGTCCCCTGATCGAGTATAACAAAACCCCTTGGATGAGTATAACAAAGTTTCCTAATCGAGTATAAATAAGTCCCCAGATCGAGTATAACAAAGTCCCCTGCTAGAGTATAAAAAAGTCCCCTGATCGAGTATAACATATCCCCTGATCGAGTATAACAACGTCTCCTGGCCCAGTTTAACAAAGTCCCCAGATCGAGCATAACAAAGTCCCCTAATCGATTATAACAAAGTCCCCTGGTCGAGTATAACAAAGGGCCCTGATCGAGTAAGACAAAGTCCCCTCATCGAGGATAACCTAGTCCTCTGATGCTAGTATAACAAAGCCCCTTGGACGAGTATAACAAAGTCCCCTGAACCGAGTATAACAAAGTCCCCTGATCGAGTACAACATATCCCCTGATCGAGTATAACAAGTCCCTGGTGGAGTATATTAAAGTCCCCTGGTCGAGTATAACAAAGTTTTCTAATCGAGCATAACAAAGGCCCCTGGTCGAGTACAACAAAGTCCTCTGATCAAGTATAACAAAGTCCCCTGATCGAGAATAACAAAGTCCCCTAATCAAGTATAACAAAGTCCCCTGATCGAGTATAACAAAGTCCCCTGATCGATTATAACATATCCCCTCATCGAGTATAACAAAGTCCCCTGGTCGAGTATAACAAAGTCCCCTGATCGAGTATAACAAAGACCCCTCATCGAGTATAGCAAAGTCCATCGGTCAAATATAGGAAAGTCCACTGATCGAGTATGACAAAGTCCCCTGATCAAGTATAAAAAAGTCCCCTGGTCGAGTATAACAAAGTCCCCTTATCGAGTATAACAAAGTCCCCTGGACGAGTATAACAAAACCCCCTCATCAAGTATAACAAAGGCCCCTAATCGAGTATAACAAAGTCCCCTGATCGAGTATAACAAAGTCCTCCGGTTGAGTATAACAAAGTCCCGTGATCGAGTATAACATATCCCCTGATAGAGTATAACAAAGTCCTCTGGTCGAGTATAAAAAAGCCCCCTAATCGAGTATAACAAAGTCCCCTGGTCGAGTATAACAAAGTCCCCTGTTCGAGTCTAACAAAGTCCCCTTATCGAGTATAACAAATTCCCCTTATCGAGTATAACAAAGTCCCCATATCGAGTATAACAAAGTCCCCTAATCGAGTATAATAAAGGCCCTTTGTCGAGTATAACAAAGTCCCCTGATCGAGTGTAACAAAAGTCCCCTAATCGAGTACAACAAAGTCCCCTAATCGAGTATAAAAATGTCCTCTGGACCAGTGTAACAAAGTCCCCTGATCGAGTATAAAAAAGTCCCCTTGCCCTGAATAACAAAGTCCCTAGATCGAGCATACCAAAGACCCCTGATCGATTATAACAAAGTCCCCTGGACGAGTATAGCAAAGGGCCCTGATCGAGTAAGACAAAGTCCCCTGATCGAGTATAACAAAGTCCCCTGATCGAGTATAACAAAACCCCTTGGATGAGTATAACAAAGTTTCCTAATCGAGTATAACAAAGTCCCCAGATCGAGTATAACAAAGTCCCCTGCTACAGTATAACAAAGTCCCCTGATCTAGTATAACATATCCCCTGATCAAGTATAACAACGTCTCCTGGCCCAGTTTAACAAAGTCCCCAGATCGAGCTAAACAAAGTCCCCTAATCGATTATAACAAAGTCCCCTGGTCGAGTATAACAAAGGGCCCTGATCGAGTAAGACAAAGTCCCCTCATCGAGTATAACTGGTCCTCTGATGCACTGAGTATATATAAAGCGCGGGCCAGCGATATAACAAAAGTCCCTGAGCCGAGTATAACAAAGTCCCTGATCGGTGCTTATATCCCCTGATCGAGTATAACAAGTCCCTGGTGGTGTATATTAAAGTCCCGTGGTCGAGTATAACAAAGTTTTCTATTCGAGCATAACAAAGGCCCCTTGTCGAGTATAACAAAGTCCTCTGATCAAGTATAATAAAGTCCCCTGATCGAGAATAACAAAGTCCCCTAATCAAGTATAACAAAGTCCCCTGATCGAGTATAACAAAGTCCCCTGATCGAGTATAACATATCCCCTCATCGAGTATAACATATCCCCTCATCGAGTATAACAAAGTCCCCTGGTCGAGTATAACAAAGTCCCCTGATCGAGTATAACAAAGACCCCTCATCGAGTATAGCAATATCCATCGGTCAAATATAGGAAAGTCCACTGATCGAGTATGACAAAGTCCCCTGATCAAGTATAAAAAAGTCCCCTGGTCGAGTATAACAAAGTCCCCTGATCGAGTATAACAAAGTCCCCTGGTCGAGTATAACAAAACCACCTCATCAAGTATAACAAAGGCCCCTAATCGACTATAACAAAGTCCCCTGATTGAGTATAACAAAGTCCCCTGATCGAGTATAACAAAGTCCTCCGGTTGAGTATAACAAAGTCCCGTGATCGAGTATAACATATCCCCTGATAGAGTATAACAAAGTCCTCTAGTCGAGTATAAAAAAGTCCCCTAATCGAGTATAACAAAGTCCCCTGCTCGAGTATAACAAATGCCCCTGATCGACTATAACAAAGGGCCTTCATCGAGTATAAGAAAGTCCATTGGTCAAGTATAAAAAAGTCCCCTGGTCGAGTATAACAAAGTCCCCTCATCGTGTATAACAAAGTCCCCTGTTCGAGTATAGCAAAGTCCCATGATCAAGTATAACAAAGCCTTCTGATCGAGTATAACAAAGTCCCCTGATCGAATATAACAAAGCCCCCTGCACGAGTATAAGAAAGTCCTCTGATCGAGTATAACAAAGTCTCCTGATCGAGTATTACAAAGGCCCCTCATCGAGTCCAAAAAATGCCCCTAATCAAGTATAACAAAGTCCCCTGATCAAGTATAACAAAGTCCCCTGATCGAGTATAACAAAGTCACCTAATCGAGTATAACAAAGCCCCCTGGACGAGTATATCAAAGTTCCCTGATCGAGTATAACAAAGTCCCATGATCGAGTATAACAAAGTCCCCTGGTCCAGTATAACAAAGTCCCCTGATCGAGTATAACATATCCCCTGATCGAGTATTACAAAGTCTCCTGGCCCAGTATAAAAAGTCCCCAGATCAGGCACAAAGTCCCTGATCGACTATAACAAAGTCCCCAGGTCGAGTATACTTAAAGTCCATGATCCAAATAGCAAAGCCTTCTGATCGAAGGTATAACAAAGTCCCCTGATCAGGCCTATAACAAAGCCCCCTGCACGAGTATAAGAAAGTCTCTGATCGAGTATAACTAAAGTCCCCTGATCGAATATAACAAAGCCCCCTGCACGAGTATAAGAAAGTCCTCTGATCGAGTATAGCAAAGTCTCCTGATCGAGTATTACAAAGGCCCCTCATCGAGTATAACAAAGCCCCCTCGACGAGTATAACAAAGTTCCCTGATCGAGTATAACAAAGTCCCATGATCGAGTATAACAAAGTCCCCTGGTCCAGTATAACAAAGTCCCCTGATCGAGTATAACATATCCCCTGATCGTGTATTACAAAATCTCCTGGCCCAGTATAACAAAGTCCCCAGATCGAGCGTAACAAAGTCCCCTGATCGACTATAACAAAGTCCCCAGGTCGAGTATAACAAAGGCCCTGATCGAATGAGACAAAGTCCCCTGATCGAGTATAACAAAGTCCCCTGATCGAGTATAACAAAGCTCCCTGGACGAGTATAACAACAACCCCTGATCGTGTATAACAAAGTCCCCTGATCGAGTATTACATATCCCCTGATCGAATATAACAAAGTCCCTGGTGGAGTATAACAAAGTCCCCTGATCGAATATCACAAAGGCCACTAATCGAGTATGACAAAGTCTCCTGATCGAGTATAACAAAGGCCCCTGGTCGAGTACAACAAAGTCCCCTGATCGAGTGTAACAAAAGTCCCCTGATCAAGTATAACAAAGTCCCCTGATCGAATATAAAAATGTCCCCTGGTCCAGTGTAACAAAGTACCCTGATCGAGTATAAAAAAGTTCCCTGGCCCAGTATAACAAAGTCCCTAGATCGAGCATACCAAAGTTCCCTGATCGAGTATAACAAAGTCCCCTGACCGAGTATAACAAAGCCCCCTAGACGAGTATAACAAAGTTCCCACATCAAGTATAAAAAAGTTCCCTAATCGAGTATAACAAAGCCCCTGGTCCAGTATAACAAAGTCCCCTGATCAAGTATAACATATCCCCTGATAGAGTATAACAACGTCTCCTGGCCCAGTTTAACAAAGTCACCAGATCGAGCGTAACAAAGTCCCCTAATCGATTAAAATAAAGTCCCCTGGTCGAGTATAACAAAGGCCCCTGATTGAGTAAGACAAAGTCCCCTGATCGAGCATCACAAAGTCCCCTGAACCGAGTATAACAAAGTCCCCTGATCGAGTAAAACATATCCCCTGATCGAGTATAAAAAAGTCCCTGGTGGAGTATAACAAAGTCCCCTGGTCGAGTATAACAAAGTTTTCGAATCGAGTATAACAAAGGACCCTGGTTGAGTATAACAAAGTCCTCTGATCAAGTATAACAAAGTCCCCTAATCGAGTAAAACAAAGTCCCCTGATCGAGTATAACATATCCCCTGATCGAGTATAACAAAGTCCTCTGGTCGAGTATAACAAAGACCCCTGAACGAGTATAACAAAGTCCCCTGGTCGTGTATAACAAAGTCCAGTGATCGAGAATAACAAAGCCCCTCATCGAGTATAGCAAAGTCCATTGGTCAAATAGAGAAAAGTCCACTGATCGAGTATGACAAAGTCCCCTGATCATGTATAAAAAAGTCCCCTCGTCGGGTATAACAAAGCCCCCTGATCGATTATAACAAAGTCCCCAGATCGAGCATAACAATGTCCCCTAATCGATTGCAACAAAGTCCCCTGTTCGAGTATAACAAAGGGCCCTGATCGAGTAAGACAAAGTCCCCATCAAGCATAACAAAGTCCCCTAATCGATTATAACAAAGTCCCCTGGTCGAGTATAACAAAGTCCCTTGATCGAGTATAACAAAGTCCATTGGTCAAATATAGGAAAGTCCACTGATCGAGTATAACAAAGTCCCAGATCGCTCATAACAAAGTCCCCTGATCGATTATAAAAAGTTCCCTGGTCGAGTATAGCAAAGGGACTGATCGAGTAAGACAAAGTCCCCTGATCGAGTATAACACAGTCCCCTAATCGAGTATAACAAAGCCTCCTGGGCGAGTATAACAACGTTCCCTGATCGAGTATAACAAAGTCCCCAAATCGAGTATGATAAAGCCGCCTACTCGAGTATAACAAAGTCCCCTGGTCGAGTGTAGCAAAGTCCACTGAAGGAGTATAACAAAGCCTCCACATCGAGTATAAGAAAGTCCCTGATCGAGTATAACAAAGCCGCTTAATCGAGTATAACAAAGTCCCCTGGTCGAGTATAGCAAAGTCCCCTGTTCGAGTCTAACGAAGTCCCGTTATCGAGTATAACAAATTCCCCTTATCGAATATAACAAAGTCCCCTTATCGAGTATAACAAAGTCCCCTAATCGAGTATAACAAAGGTCCCTGGTCGAGTATAACAAAGTTCCCTGATCGAGTGTAACAAAAGTCCCCTGATCGAGAATAACAAAGTCCCATAATCAAGTATAAAAATATCCCCTGGTCTAGTGTAACAAAGTCCCCTGATCGAGTATAACAAAGTCCCCTAATCAAGTATGACAAAGTCCCCTGATCAAGTATAACAAAGGCCCCTCATAGAATATAACAAAGTCCATTGGTCAAATATAGGAATGTCCACAGATCGAGTATGACAAAGTCCCCTGATCAAGTATAAAAAAGTCCCCTGGTCGAGTATAGCAATGTCCCCTGGTCGAGTATAACAAAGTCCCCTAATCAAGTATAAAAATGTCCCTTGGTCCAGTGTAACAAAGTCCCCTGATCGAGTATAACAATTTCCCCTAATCAAGTATAACAAAGTCCCCTGATCAAGTATAACAAAGGCCCCTCATAGAGTATAACAAAGTCCATTGGTCAAATATAGGAAAGTCCACAGATCGAGTATGACAAAGTCCCCTGATCAGGTATAACAAAGCCCCCTGATCGAGTATAACATAACCTCTGATCGAGTATAACAAAGTCCTCTGGTCGAATATGACAAAGGCCCCTGGTCGAGTATAACAAAGTCCCTTGATCGAGTGTAACAAAAGTCCCCTGATCAAGTATAACAAAACTCCCCTGATCGAGTAAAACAAAGTCCCCTAATCAAGTATAAAAATGTCCCCTGGTCCAGTGTAACAAAGTCCCCTGATCGAGTATAAAAAAGTCCCCTGGTCGATTATAGCAAGTCCCCTGGTCGAGTATAACAAAGCCCCCTCATCGAGTATAACAAAGGCCACTAATCGAGTATAACAAAGTCCCCTGATCGAGTATAACAAAGTCCCCTTTAGAGTATAACAAAGTCCCCTGATCGAGTATAACAAAGTCCCCTAGTTGAGTATAACAAAGTCCCTTGATCAAGTATAACATATTCCCTGATTGTGTATAACAAAGTCCTCTGGTCGAGTATAAAAAAGTCCCCTGATCGAGTATAACAAAGTCCCCTTGTCGAGTATAGCAAAGTCCCCTCATCGAGTATAACAAAGGCCCCTCATCGAGTATAACAAAGTCCATTGGTCAAGGATAAAAAAGTCCCCTTATCGAGTATAACAAAGTCCCCTAATAGAGTATAACAAAGGCCCCTGGTCGAGTATAACAAAGTCCCCTGATCGAGTGTAACAAAAGTCTCCTGATCGAGTATAACAAAGTCCCCTGATCGAGTATAAAAATGTCCCCTGGTCCAGTGTAACAAAGTGCCCTGATCGAGTATAAAAAAGTTCCCTGGCCCAGTATAATAAAGTCCCTAGATCGAGCATACCAAAGTCCCCTGATCGTTTATAACAAAGTCCCCCGGTCGAGTAGAGCAAAGGGCCCTGATCGAGTAAGACAAAGTCCCCTGATCGAGTATAACAAAGTCCCATGATCGAGTATAAAAAAGCCCCCTAGACGAGTATAACAAAGTCGTCTGGTCGAGTATAACAAAGTCCCCTAATCGAGTATAACAAAGACCCCTGGTCGACTATAGCAAAGTCCCCTGGTCGAGTATAACAATGCCTCCTCATCGAGTATAACAAAGTCCCCTAATCAAGTATAACAAAGTCCCCAAATCGAGTATAACAAAGACCCTGGTCGAGTATAACAAAGTCCCTTAATCGAGTATAACAAAGTCCCCTGGTCGAGTATAGCAAAGTCCCCTGGTCGAGTATAACAAAGGCCTCATCGAGTATAACAAGCTCCATTGGTCAAGTATAAAAACCTGGTCGAGTATAACAAAGTCCCCTGATCGAGTATAACAAAGTCCCCTGATCGAGTATAAAAATGTCCCCTGGTCCAGTGTAACAAAGTGCCCTGATCGAGTATAAAAAAGTTCCCTGGCCCAGTATAATAAAGTCCCTAGATCGAGCATACCAAAGTCCCCTGATCGTTTATAACAAAGTCCCCCGGTCGAGTAGAGCAAAGGGCCCTGATCGAGTAAGACAAAGTCCCCTGATCGAGTATAACAAAGTCCCATGATCGAGTATAAAAAAGCCCCCTAGACGAGTATAACAAAGTCGTCTGGTCGAGTATAACAAAGTCCCCTAATCGAGTATAACAAAGTCCCCTGGTCGACTATAGCAAAGTCCCCTGGTCGAGTATAACAATGCCTCCTCATCGAGTATAACAAAGTCCCCTAATCAAGTATAACAAAGTCCCCTAATCGAGTATAACAAAGACCCTGGTCGAGTATAACAAAGTCCCTTAATCGAGTATAACAAAGTCCCCTGGTCGACTATAGCAAAGTCCCCTGGTCGAGTATAACAAAGGCCCCTCATCGAGTATAACAAACTCCATTGGTCAAGTATAAAAAAGTTCCCTGGTCGAGTATAACAAAGTCCCCTAATCGAGTATAACAAAGTCCCCTTTTCGAGTATAGCAAAGTCCCCTGATGGAGTATGACAAAGCCTCCTGATCGAGTATAACAAAGTCCCCTAATCGAGTATAACAAAGCCCCCTGTTCGAGTATAACGAAGTCCCCTGGTCGAGTATAGCAAAGTCCCATCATCGAGTATAACAAAGCCTCCTGATCGAGTATAACAAAGTCCCCTGATCGAGTATAACAAAGTCCCCTGTTCGAGTCTAACAAAGTCCCCTTATCGAATATAACAAATTCCCCTTATCGAGTATAACAAAGTCCCCTTATCGAGTATAACAAAGTCCCCTAATCGAGTATAACAAAGGCCCCTGGTCGAGTATAACAAAGTTCCCTGATCTAGTGTAACAAAAGTCCCCTGATCGAGAACAACAAAGTCCCCTAATCGAGCATAAAAATGTCCCCTGGTTCAGTGTAACAAAGTCCCCTGATCGAGTATAACAAAGTTCCCTAATCAAGTATAACAAAGTCCCCTGATCGAGTTTAACAAAGTCGCCTGATCGAGTATAACATATCCTCTGATCGAGTATAACAAAGTCCTCTGGCCGAGTATGACAAAGTCCACTGATCGAGTATAACAAAGTCCCCTGGTCGAGTATAACAAAGTCCCCTGATCGAGTATAACCAAGGCCCCTCATCGAGTTTAGCAAAGTCCATTGGTTAAATATAGGAAAGTCCACTGATCGAGTATAACAAAGTCCCAGATCGAGCATAACAATGTCCCCTGATCGATTATAACAAAGTCCCCTGGTCGAGAATAGCAAAGGGCCCCTCTTCGAGTAAGACAAAGTCCCCTGATCGAGTATAACAAAGTCCCCTAATCGAGTATAACAAAGCCCCCTGGACGAGTATAACAAAGTTCCCTGATCGAGTATAACAAAGTCCTATGATCGAGTATAATAAAGTTCCCTGTTCAGTATAACAAAGTCCCCTGATCGAGTATAACATATCCCCTGATCGAGAATTACAAAGTCGCCTGGCCCAGTATAACAAAAACCCCAGATCGAGCGTAACAAAGTCCCCTGATCGATTATAACAAAGTCCCCTGGTCGAGTATAACAAAGGCCCTGCCAAGAATGAGACAAAGTCCCGTGATCGAGTATAACAAAGCCACCTGGACGAGTATAACAAAGACCCCTGATCGTGTATAAAAAAGTCCCCTGATCGAGTATTACATATCCCCTGATCAAATATAAGAAAGTCCCTGGTGGAGTATAAGAAAGTCCCCTGATCGAGTGTAACAAAAGTCCCCTGATCAAGAATAACAAAGTCCCCTGATCGAGTATAAAAATTTCCCCTGGTCCAGTGTAACAAAGTCCCCTGATCGAGTATAAAAAAGTTCCCTGCCCAGTATAACAAAGTCCCTAAATCGAGCATACCAAAGTTCACTGATCGAGTATAGCAAAGTCCCCTGATCGAGTATAACAAAGCCTCCTAGACGAGTATAACAAAGTTCCCTCATCGAGTATAACAAAGTCCCCTAATCGAGTATAACAAATTCCCCTGGTCCAGTATAACAAAGTCCCCTGATCAAGTATAACATATCCCCTGATAGAGTATAACAACGTCTCCTGGACCAGTTTAACAAAGTCCCCAGATCGAGCATAACAAAGTCCCCTAATCGATTATAACAAAGTCCCCTGGTCGAGTATAACAAAGGGGCCCGATCGAGTAAGACAAAGTCCCCTGATCGAGCATAACAAAGTCCCCTGTTCCTAGTATAACAAAGCCCCCTGGACGAGTATAACAAAGTCCCCTGAACCGAGTATAACAAAGTCCCCTGATCGAGTAAAACATATCCCCTGATCGAGTATAAAAAAGTCCCTGGTGGAGTATAACAAAGTCCCCTGGTCGAGTATAGCAAAGTCCCCTCATCGAGTATAACAAAGTCCTCTGATCAAGTATAACAAATTCCCCAAATCAAGTATAACAAAGTCCCCTAATAGAGTATAACAAAGGCCCCTGGTCGAGGATAACAAAGTCCCCTGATCGAGTGTAACAAAAGTCCCCTGATCGAGTATAACAAAGTCCTCTGATCGAGTATAAAAATGTCCCCTGGTCCAGTGTAACAAAGTGCCCTGATCGAGTATAAAAAAGTTCCCTGGCCCAGTATAATAAAGTCCCTAGATCGAGCATACCAAAGTCCCCTGATCGTTTATAACAAAGTCCCCCGGTCGAGTATAGCAAAGGGCCCTGATCGAGTAAGACAAAGTCCCCTGATCGAGTATAACAAAGTCCCATGATCGAGTATAAAAAAGCCCCCTAGACGAGTATAACAAAGTCGTCTGGTCGAGTATAACAAAGTCCCCTAATCGAGTATAACAAAGTCCCCTGGTCGACTATAGCAAAGTCCCCTGGTCGAGTATAACAAAGCCTCCTCATCGAGTATAACAAAGTCCCCTAATCGAGTATAACAAAGTCCCCTAATCGAGTATAACAAAGATCCTGGTCGAGTATAACAAAGTCCCTTAATCGAGTATAACAAAGTCCCCTGGTTGACTATAGCAAAGTCCCCTGGTCGAGTATAACAAAGGCCCCTCATCGAGTATAACAAACTCCATTGGTCAAGTATAAAAAAGTTCCCTGGTCGAGTATAACAAAGTCCCCTAATCGAGTATAACAAAGCCCCCTTTTCGAGTATAGCAAAGTCCCTGATGGAGTATGACAAAGCCTCCTGATCGAGTATAACAAAGTCCCCTAATCGAGTATAACAAAGCCCCCTGTTCGAGTATAACGAAGTCCCCTGGTCGAGTATAGCAAAGTCCCCTCATCGAGTATAACAAAGCCTCCTGATCGAGTATAACAAAGTCCCCTGATCGAGTATAACAAAGTCCCCTGTTCGAGTCTAACAAAGTCCCCTTATCGAATATAACAAATTCCCCTTATCGAGTATAACAAAGTCCCCTTATCGAGTATAACAAAGTCCCCTAATCGAGTATAACAAAGGCCCCTGGTCGAGTATAACAAAGTTCCCTGATCGAGTGTAACAAAAGTCCCCTGATCGAGAATAACAAAGTCCCCTAATCGAGCATAAAAATGTCCCCTGGTTCAGTGTAACAAAGTCCCCTGATCGAGTATAACAAAGTCCCCTAATCAAGTATAACAAAGTCCCCTGATCGAGTTTAACAAAGTCGCCTGATCGAGTATAACATATCCTCTGATCGAGTATAACAAAGTCCTCTGGCCGAGTATGACAAAGTCCCCTGATCGAGTATAACAAAGTCCCCTGGTCGAGTATAACAAAGTCCCCTGATCGAGTATAACCAAGGCCCCTCATCGAGTTTAGCAAAGTCCATTGGTCAAATATAGGAAAGTCCACTGATCGAGTATAACAAAGTCCCAGATCGAGCATAACAATGTCCCCTGATCGATTATAACAAAGTCCCCTGGTCGAGAATAGCAAAGGGCCCTGATCGAGTAAGACAAAGTCCTCTGATCGAGTATAACAAAGTCCCCTAATCGAGTATAACAAAGCCCCCTGGACGAGTATAACAAAGTTCCCTGATCAAGTTTAACAAAGTCCTATGATCGAGTATAATAAAGTCCACTGGTCCAGTATAAAAATGTTCCCTGGTCGAGTATAACAAAGTCCCCTAATCGAGTATAACAAAGTCCCCTTTTCGAGTATAACGAAGTCCCCTGGTCGAGTATAGCAAAGTCCCCTCATCGAGTATAACAAAGCCTCCTGATCGAGTATAACAAAGTCCCCTGATCGAGTATAAAAAAGTCCCCTGGTCGAGTATAACAAAGCCCCCTGCTCGAGTATAACAAAGTCTCCTGATCGAGTCCAAAAAAGGCGTCAAATCGAGTATAACAAAGTTTCCTGATCTAGTATAACAAAGGCCCCTGATCGAGTATAACAAAGGCCCCTCATCGAGTATAAGAAAGTCCCCTGATCGAGTATAACAAAGCCGCCGTATCGAGTATAACAAAGTCCCGTGGTCGAGTATAACATATCCCCTGATCGAGTATAACAAAGTCCCTGGTGGAGTATAACAAAGTCCCCTGGTCGAGTATAACAAAGTTTTCTAATCGAGCATAACAAAGGCCCCTTGTCGAGTATAACAAAGTCCCCTAATCAAGTATAACAAAATCCCCTGATCGAGTATAGCAAAGTCCTCTGTTCGAGTATAACATATCCCCTGATCGAGTATAACAAAATCCTCTGGTCGAATATGACAATGTCCCCTGATCGAGTATAAAAAAGTCCCCTGGTCCAGTTTAACAAAGTCCCATTATCGAGTATAACAAAGTCCCCTAATCGAGTATAACAAAGGCCCATGGTCGAGTATAACAAAGTCCCCTGATCGAGTATAAAAATGTCCCCAGGTCCAGTGTAACAAAGTCCCCTAATCGAATATAAAAAAGTCCGCTTGCCCAGTATAATAAAGTCTCTAGATCGAGCATACCAAAGTCCACTGATCGATTATAACAAAGTCTCCCGGTCGAGTATAGCAAACGGCCCTGATCGAGTAAGACAAAGTCATCTGATCGAGTATAACAAAGTCCTCTGATCGAGTATAACAAAGCCCCCTGGATGAGTATAACAAAGTCCCCTGGTCCAGTATAACAAAGTCCCCTGATCGAGTATAACATATCCCCTGATCGAGTATAACAACGTCTCCTGGCCCAGTTTAACAAAGTGCCCAGATCGAGCATAACAAAGTCCCCTAATCGATTATAACAAAGTCCCCTGGTCGAGTATAACATATACCCTGATCGAGTATAACAAAGGCCCTGGTGGAGTATAACAAAGTCCCCTGGTCGAGAATAACAAAGTTTTATAATCGAGCATAACAAAGGCACCTGGTCGAGTATAACAAAGTCCTCTGATCAAGTATAACAAAGTCCCCTAATTGAGTATAACAAAGTCCCCTAATCAAGTATAACAAAGTCCCATGATCGAGTATAACATATCCCCTGATCGAGTATGACAAAGTCCCCTGATCGAATATAAAAAAGTCCCCTGATCGAGTATAACAAAGCCCCCTGGACGAGTATAACAAAGACCCCTGATCGAATATAACAAAGTCCCCTGATCGAGTATTACATATCCCCTGATGGAGTATAACAAAGTCCCCTGATCGAGTATAACAAAGTCCCTTGGTCGAGTATAACAAAACCCCCTCATAAAATATAACAAAGGCCCCTAATCGAGTATAACAAAGTCCCCTGAATGAGTATAACAAAGTCATCTGGTTGAGTATAACAAAGTCCCCTGATCGAGTATAACATATCCCCTGATCGAGTATAACAAAGTCCCCTGATCGAGTATAACAAAGGCCCCTCATCGAGTATAGCAAAGTCCATTGGTCAAATATAGGAAAGTCCACTGATCGAGTATAACAAAGTCCCAGATCGAGCATAACAAAGTCCCCTGGTCGAGTATAGGAAAGGGCGATGATCGAGTAAAACAAAGTCCCCTGGTCGAGTATAACAAAGGCCCTGATCGAGTAAGACAAAGTCCCCTGATCGAAAATAAAAAAGTCCCCTGATCGAGTATAACAAAGCCCCCTGGACGAGTATAACAAAGACCCCTGATCGAATATAACAAAGTACCCTGATCGAGTATTACATATCCCCTGATCGAATATAACAAAGTCCCTGGTGGAGTATAACAAAGTCCCCTGATCGAGTATCACAAAGTCTCCTGGTCGAGTTTAACAAAGTTTTCTAATCGAGTATAAAAAAGGCCCCTCGTCGAGTATAACAAAGTCCCCTGATCGAGTATAACATATCACCTGATCGAGTATAACAAAGTCCTCTGGTCGAGTATAACAAAGTCCCCTGATCGAGTATAACAAAGGCCCCTCATCGAGTATAGCAAAGTCCATTGGTCAAATATAGTAAAGTCCACTCATCGAGTATAACAAAGTCCCCCGATCGAGTATAACAAAGGCCTCTGGTCGAGTAAGACATAGTCCCCTGATCAAGTATAAAAAAGTCCCCTGGTCGAGTATAACAAAGTCCCCTAATCGAGTATAACAAAGTCCCCTGGTCGACTATAGCAAAGCCCCGTGGTCGAGTATAATAAACCCCCCTCATCGAGTATAAAAAAGGCCCCTAATCGAGTATAACAAAGTCTCCTGATCGCATATAACAAAGTTCCCTGATCGAATATAACATATCCTCTGATCGAGTATAACAAAGTCCCCTGGTTGAGTATAACAAAGTCCCCTGATCGAGTATAACATATCTCCTGATCGAGTATAGCAAAGTCCTCTGTTCGAGTATAACATATCCCCTGATCGAGTAAAACAAAATCCGCTGGTCGAATATGACAATGTCCCCTGATCGAGTATAAAAAAGTCCCCTGGTCCAGTTTAACAAAGTCCCATTATCGAGTATAACAAAGTCCCCTAATCGAGTATAACAAAGGCCCCTGGTCGAGTATAACAAAGTCCCCTAATCGAATATAAAAAAGTCCGCTTGCCCAGTATAATAAAGTCTCTAGATCGAGCATACCAAAGTCCACTGATCGATTATAACAAAGTCTCCCGGTCGAGTATAGCAAACGGCCCTGATCGAGTAAGACAAAGTCATCTGATCGAGTATAACAAAGTCCTCTGATCGAGTATAACAAAGCCCCCTGGATGAGTATAACAAAGTCCCCTGGTCCAGTATAACAAAGTCCCCTGATCGAGTATAACATATCCCCTGATCGAGTATAACAACGTCTCTGGCCCAGTTTAACAAAGTGCCCAGATCGAGCATAACAAAGTCCCCTAATCGATTATAACAAAGTCCCCTGGTCGAGTATAACATATACCCTTATCGAGTATAACAAAGGCCCTGGTGGAGTATAACAAAGTCCCCTGGTCGAGAATAACAAAGTTTTATAATCGAGCATAACAAAGGCACCTGGTCGAGTATAACAAAGTCCTCTGATCAAGTATAACAAAGTCCCCTAATTGAGTATAACAAAGTCCCCTAATCAAATATAGCAAAGTCCCCTCATCGAGTATAACATATCCCCTGATCGAGTATAACAAAGACCCCTGATCGAGTATAACAAAGTCCCCTGGTCGAGTATAACAAAACCCCCTCATGAAATATAACAAAGGCCCCTAATCGAGTATAACAAAGTCCCCTGAATGAGTATAACAAAGTCCTCTGCTTGAGTATAACAAAGTCCCCTGATCGAGTATAACATATCCCCTGATCGAGTATAACAAAGTCCCCTGATCGAGTATAACAAAGGCCCCTCATCGAGTATAGCAAAGTCCATTGGTCAAATATAGGAAAGTCCACTGATCGAGTATAACAAAGTCCCAGATCGAGCATAACAAAGTCCCCTGGTCGAGTATAGGAAAGGGCCATGATCGAGTAAAACAAAGTCCCCTGGTCGAGTATAACAAAGGCCCAGATAGAGTAAGACAAAGTCCCCTGATCGAAAATAAAAAAGTCCCCTGATCGAGTATAACAAAGCCCCCTGGACGAGTATAACAAAGACCCCTGATCGAATATAACAAAGTCCCCTGATCGAGTATTACATATCCCCTGATCGAATATAACAAAGTCCTTGGTGGAGTATAACAAAGTCCCCTGATCGAGTATCACAAAGTCTCCTGGTCGAGTTTAACAAAGTTTTCTAATCGAGTATAAAAAAGGCCCCTCGTCGAGTATAACAAAGTCCCCTAATCGAGTATAACATATCACCTGATCGAGTATAACAAAGTCCTCTGGTCGAGTATAACAAAGTCCCCTGATCGAGTATAACAAAGGCCCCTCATCGAGTATAGCAAAGTCCATTGGTCAAATATAGGAAAGTCCACTGATCGAGTATAACAAAGTCCCAGATCGAGCATAACAAAGTCCCCTGGTTGAGTATAGCAAAGGGCCATGATCGAGTAAAACAAAGTCCCCTGGTCGAGTATAACAAAGGCCCTGATCGAGTAAGACAAAGTCCCCTGATCGAAAATAAAAAAGTCCCCTGATCGAGTATAACAAAGCCCCCTAGACGAGTATAACAAAGACCCCTGATCGAATATAACAAAGTCTCCTGATCGGGTATTACATATCCCCTGATCGAATATAACAAAGTCCCTGGTGGAGTATAACAAAGTCCCCTGATCGAGTATCACAAAGTCTCCTGGTCGAGTTTAACAAAGTTTTCTAATCGAGTATAAAAAAGGCCCCTCGTCGAGTATAACAAAGTCCCCTGATCGAGTATAACATATCACCTGATCGAGTATAACAAAGTCCTCTGGTCGAGTATAACAAAGTCCACTGATCGAGTATAACAAAGGCCCCTCATCGAGTATAGCAAAGTCCATTAGTCAAATATAGTAAAGTCCACTCATCGAGTATAACAAAGTCCCCCGATCGAGTATAACAAAGGCCTCTGGTCGAGTAAGACATAGTCCCCTGATCAAGTATAAAAAAGTCCCCTGGTCGAGTATAACAAAGTCCCCTATTCGAGTATAACAAAGTCCCCTGGTCGACTATAGCAAAGCCCCGTGGTCGAGTATAATAAACCCCCCTCATCGAGTATAAAAAAGGCCCCTAATCGAGTATAACAAAGTCTCCTGATCGCATATAACAAAGTTCCCTGATCGAATATAACATATCCTCTGATCGAGTATAACAAAGTCCCCTGATCAAGTATAACAAAGTCCCCTGATCGAGTATAACATATCCTCTGATCGGGTATAACAAAGTCTTCTGGTCGAGTATGACAAATTCCCCTGATAGAGATAGAGTATAACAAAGTCCCCTGGTTGAGTATAACAAAGTCCCCTGATCGAGTATAACATATCTCCTGATTGAGTATAACAAAGTCCTCTGTTCGAGTAAAAAAAAGTCCACTGATCGAGTATAACAAAATCCCATGGTCGATTATAAAAAATTCCCTCATCGAGTATAACAAAGGCCCCTCATCGAGTATAACAAAGTCCATTGGTCAAGTTTAAAAAAGTACCCTGATCGAGTATAACAATGTCCCCTGGTCGAGTATAGCAAAGTCCCCTGATCGAGTATAACAAAGCCTCCTGATCGATTATAACAAAGTCCCCTGATCGATTATAACAATGCCCAATGCTCGAGTATAACAAAGTCCCCTGGTCGAGTCCAAAAAAGGCCTCTAATCGAGTATAAGAAAGTCCCCTGATCGAGTATAACAAAGCCACCTAATCGAGTATAACAAAGTCGCCTGGTCGAGTATAACAAAGTCCCCTGTTCGAGTCTATCAAAGTCCCCTTATCGATTATAACACATTCCCCTTATCGAGTTTCACAAAGTTCCCTTATCAAGTATAACAAAGTCCCCTAATCGAGTAAAACAAAGGACCCTGGTCGAGTTTAACAAAGTCCCCTCATCGAGTGTAACAAAAGTCTCCTGATCGAGTATAACAAAGTCCCCTAATCGAGTATAAAAATGTCCCCTGGTCCAGTGTAACAAAGTCCCCTGATCGAGTATAAAAAAGTTCCCTGGCCCAGTATAATAAAGTCCCTAGATCGAGCATACCAAAGTCCCCTGATCGTTTATAACAAAGTCCCCCGGTCGAGTATAGCAAAGGGCCCTGATCGAGTAAGACAAAGTCCCCTGATCGAGTATAACAAAGTCCCTGATGGAGTATAAAAAAGCCCCCTAGACGAGTATAACAAAGTCCTCTGATCGAGTATAGCAAAGTCCCCTGATCGAGTATAACATATCACCTGATCGAGTATAACAAAGTCCCCTGATCGAGTATAACAAAGTCCCCTGGTCGAGTATAACAAAACCCCCTCATGAAATATAACAAAGGCCCCTAATCGAGTATAACAAAGTCCCTGAATGAGTATAACAAAGTCCTCTGGTTGAGTATAACAAAGTCCCCTGATCGAGTATAACATATCCCCTGATCGAGTATAACAAAGTCCCCTGATCGAGTATAACAAAGGCCCCTCATCGAGTATAGCAAAGTCCATTGGTCAAATATAGGAAAGTCCATTGGTCAAATATAGGAAAGTCCACTGATCGAGTATAACAAAGTCCCAGATCGAGCATAACAAAGTCCCCTGGTCGAGTATAGCAAAGGGCCATGATCGAGTAAAACAAAGTCCCCTGGTCGAGTATAACAAAGGCACTGATCGAGTAAGACAAAGTCCCCTGATCGAATATAAAAAAGTCCCCTGATCGCGTATAACAAAGCCCCCTGGACTAGTATAACAAAGACCCCTAATCGAATATAACAAAGTCCCCTGATCGAGTATTACATATCCCCTGATGGAGTAAAACAAAGCCCCCTGATCGAGTATAACAAAGTCCCCTGGTCGAGTATAACAAAACACCCTCATAAAATATAACAAAGGCCCCTAATCGAGTATAACAAAGTCCCCTGAATGAGTATAACAAAGTCATCTGGTTGAGTATAACAAAGTCCCCTGATCGAGTATAACATATCCCCTGATCGAGTATAACAAAGTCCCCTGATCGAGTATAACAAAGGCCCCTCATCGAGTATAGCAAAGTCCATTGGTCAAATATAGGAAAGTCCACTGATCGAGTATAACAAAGTCCCAGATCGAGCATAACAAAGTCCCCTAGTCGAGTATAGCAAAGGGCCATGATCGAGTAAGACAAAGTCCCCTGATCGAAAATAAAAAAGTCCCCTGATCGAGTATAACAAAGCCCCCTGGACGAGTATAACAAAGACTCCTGATCGAATATAACAAAGTCCCCTGATCGAGTATTACATATCCCCTGATCGAATATAACAAAGTCCCTGGTGGAGTATAACAAAGTCCCCTGATCGAGTATCACAAAGTCTCCTGGTCGAGTTTAACAAAGTTTTCTAATCGAGTATAAAAAAGACCGCTCGTCGAGTATAACAAAGTCCCCTGATCGAGTATAACATATCACCTGATCGAGTATAACAAAGTCCTCTGGTCGAGTATAACAAAGTCCCCTGATCGAGTATAACAAAGGCCCCTCATCGAGTATAGCAAAGTCCATTGGTCAAATATAGTAAAGTCCACTCATCGAGTATAACAAAGTCCCCTGATCGAGTATAACAAAGGCCTCTGGTCGAGTAAGACATAGTCCCCTGATCAAGTATAAAAAAGTCCCCTGGTCGAGTATAACAAAGTCCCCTAATCGAGTATAACAAAGTCCCCTGGTCGACTATAGCAAAGCCCCGTGGTCGAGTATAATAAACCCCCCTCATCGAGTATAAAAAAGGCCCCTAATCGAGTATAACAAAGTCTCCTGATCGCATATAACAAAGTTCCCTGATCGAATATAACATATCCTCTGATCGAGTATAACAAAGTCCCCTGATCGAATATAACAAAGTCCCCTGATCGAGTATAACATATCCTCTGATCGGGTATAACAAAGTCTTCTGGTCGAGTATGACAAATTCCCCTGATAGAGTATAACAAATTCCCCTGGTTGAGTATTACAAAGTCCCCTGATCGAGTATAAAAAAGTTCCCTGGCCCAGTATAATAAAGTCTAGATCGAGCATACCAAAGTCCCTGATGATCGTTTTATAACAAGTCCCCGGTCGAGTATAGCAAAGGGCCTGATCGAGGTAAGACAAGTCCCCTGATCGGGGAATAACAAAGTCCTGATGGAGTATAAAAAGCCCCTAGACGAGTATAACAAAAGTCACTCTGATCGAGTATAGCAAAGTCCCCTGATCGGTATAACATATCACCTGATCGAGTATAACAAAGTCCTCTGGTTGAATATAACAAAGTCCCCTGATCGAGTTTAACAAAGGCCCCTCATCGAGTATAGCAAAGTCCATTGGTCAAATGCAGTAAAGTCCACTCATCGAGTATAACAAAGTCCCCCGATCGAGTATAACAAAGGCCTCTGGTCGAGTAAGACAAAGTCCCTTGATCAAGTATAAAAAAGTCCCCTGGTCAAGTATAACAAAGTCCTCTGGTCGAGTATAAAAAAGTCCCCTCATCGAGTATAACAAAGGCCCCTCATCGAGTAAAACAAATTCCATTGGTCAAGTATAAAAAAGATCCCTGGTCGAGTATAACAAAGTCTCCTGATCGAGTATAACAATGTCCCCTGGTCGAGTATAGCAAAGTCCCCTGATCGAGTATAACAAAGCCTCCTCATCGAGTATAACAAAGTCCCCTGATCGAGTATAACAAAGCCCAATGCTCGAGTATAACAAAGTCCCGTGGTTGAATCCAAAAAAGGCCTCTAATCGAGTATAAGAAAGTCCCCTGACCGAGTATAACAAAGCCGCCTAATCGAGTATAACAAAGTCCCCTGGTCGAGTATAACAAAGTCCCCTGTTCGAGTCTATCAAAGTCCCCTTATCGAGTATAACAAATTCCCCTTATCGAGTTTAACAAAGTTCCCTTATAGAGTATAACAAAGTTCCCTAATCGAGTATAACAAAGGCCCCTGGTCGAGTATAACAAAGTCCCCTGATCGAGTGTAACAAAAGTCCCCTGATCGAGTATAACAAAGTCCCCTGATCGAGTATAAAAATGTCCCCTGGTCCAGTGTAACAAAGTCCCCTGATCGAGTATAAAAAAGTTCCCTGGCCCAGTATAACAAAGTCCTTAGATCGAGCATACCAAAGTCCCCTGATCGTTTATAAAAAAGTCCCCCGGTCGAGTATAGCAAAGGGCCCTGATCGAGTAAGACAAAGTCCCATGATCGAGTATAACAAAGTCCCCTGATCGAGTATAAAAAAGCCGCCTAGACGAGTATAACAAAGTCCTCTGGTCGAGTATAACAAAGTCCCTTAATCGAGTATAACAAAGTCCCCTGGTCGACTATAGCAAAGTCCCCTGGTCGAGTATAGCAAAGCCTCCTCATCGAGTATAACAAAGTCCCCTAATCGAGTATAACAAAGTCCCCTAATCGAGTATAACAAAGTCCCTGGTCGAGTATAACAAAGTCCCTTAATCGAGTATAACAAAGTCCCCTGGTCGACTATAGCAAAGTCCCCTGGTCGAGTATAACAAAGGCCCCTCATCGAGTATAACAAACTCCATTGGTCAAGTATAAAAAAGTTCCCTGGTCGAGTATAACAAAGTCCCCTAATCGAGTATAACAAAGTCCCCTTTTCGAGTATAGCAAAGTCCCCTGATGGAGTATAACAAAGGCTACTGATCGAGTATAACAATGTCCCCTAATCGAGTATAACAAAGCCCCCTGTTCGAGTATAACGAAGTCCCCTGGTCGAGTATAGCAAAGTCACCTCATTGAGTATAACAAAGCCTCCTGATCGAGTACAACAAAGTCCCATGATCGAGTATAACAATGCCCCCTGCTCGAGTATAACAAAGTCCACTGATCGAGTCCAAAAAAGACCTCAAATCGAGTATAACACAGTCCCCTGGTCTAGTATAACAAAGGCCCCTGATCGAGTATAACAAAGGCCCCTCATCGATTATAAGAAAGTCCCCTAATCGAGTATAACAAAGCCGCCTAAACGAGTATAACAAAGTCCCGAGGTCGAGTATAACATATCCCCTGATCGAGTATAACAAAGTCCCTGGTGGAGTATAACAAAGTCCCCTGGTCGAGTATAACAAAGTTTTCTAATCGAGCATAACAAAGGCCCCTTGTCGAGTATAACAAAGTCCTCTGATCAAGTATAACAAAGTCCCCTGATCGAGTATAACAAAGTCCCCTAATCAGGTATAACAAAGTCCCCTGATCGAGTATAGCAAAGTCCTCTGTTCGAGTATAACATATCCCCTGATCGAGTATAACAAAATCCTCTGGTCGAATATGACAAAGTCCCCTGATCGAGTATAAAAAAGCCCCCTGGTCCAGTATAACAAAGTCCCATTATCGAGTATAACACAGTCCCCTAATCGAATGTAACAAAAGTCCCCTGATCGAGTATAACAAAGTCCCCTAATCGAGTATAAAAATGTCCCCTGGTCCAGTGTAACAAAGTCCCCTGATCGAATATAAAAAAGTCCGCTTGCCCAGTATAATAAAGTCCCTAGATCGAGCATACTAAAGTCCACTGATCGATTATAACAAAGTACCCCGGTCGAGTATAGCAAACGGCCCTGATCGAGTAAGACAAAGTCATCTGATCGAGTATAACAAAGTCCTCTGATCGAGTATAACAAAGCCCCCTGGATGAGTAAAACAAAGTCTCCTGGTCCAGTATAACAAAGTCCCCTGATCGAGTATAACATATCCCCTGATCGAGTATAACAACGTCTCCTGCCCCAGTATAACAAAGTGCCCAGATCGAGCATAACAAAGTCCCCTAATCGATTATATCAAAGTCCTCTGGTCGAGTATAACAAAGGGCCCTGATCGAGTAAGACAAAGTCCCCTCATCGAGTATAACAAAGTCCTTTGATACTAGTATAACAAAGTCCCCTGGACGAGTATAACAAAGTCCCCTCTACCGAGTACAACAAAGTCCCCTGATCGAGTATAACATATCCCCTGATCGAGTATAACAAAGGCCCAGATGGAGTATAACAAAGTCCCCTGGTCGAGAATAACAAAGTTTTCTAATCGAGCATAACAAAGGCCCCTGGTCGAGTATAACAAAGTCCTCTGATCAAGTATAACAAAGTTCCCTAATCGAGTATAACAAAGTCCCCTAATCAAGTATAACAAAGTCCCCTGATCGAGTATAACATATCCCCTGATCGTGTCTAACAAAGTCCCCTGATCGAGTATAACAAAGTCCCCTGGTCGAGTATAACAAAACCCTCTCATAAAATATTACAAAGGCCCATAATCGAGTATAACAAAGTCCCCTGAATGAGTATAACAAAGTCCTCTGGTTGAGTATAACAAAGTCCCCTGATCGAGTATAACATATCCCCTGATCGAGTATAACAAAGTCCTCTGGTCGAGTATAAAAAAGTCCCCTGATCGCATATAACAAAGTCTCCTGGTCGTGTATAACAAAGTCCCCTGATCGAGTATAACAAAGGCCCCTCATTGAGTAGAACAAATTCCATTGGTCAAGTATAAAAAAGTCCCCTGGTTCGAGTATAACAAAGTCCCCTAATCGAATATAACAAAGTCCTCTGGTCGAGTATAAAAAAGTCCCCTGATCGAGTAAACAAAGTCCCCTGCTCGAGTATAACAAAGTCCCCTGATCGAGCATAACAAATTTCCCTAATCGAATATAACAAAGTCCTCTGGTCAAGTATAAAAAAGTCCCCTGGTCGAGTATAACAAAGTCTCCGGTTCGTGTATAACAAAGTCCCCTGGTCGAGTATAGCAAAGTCCCCTGATAAAGTATAACAAAGCCTCCTCATCGAGTATAACAAAGTCCCCAAATCGAATATAACAAAGCCCCCTGCTCGAGTATAAGAAAGTCACCTAATCGAGTATAACAAAGTCTCCTGATCGAGTATAACAAAGGCCCCTCATCGAGTCCAAAAAAGGCCCCTAATCGAGTGTAACAAAGTCCCCTGGTCGAGTATAGCAAAGTCCCCTGATAAAGTATAACAAAGCCTCTTCATCGAGTATAACAAAGTCCCCTGATCGAATATAACAAAGCCCCCTGCTCGAGTATAAGAAAGTCCCCTGATCGAGTATAACAAAGCCGCCTAATCGAGTATAACAAAGTCCCCTGGTCGAGAATAACAATGTCCCCTGTTCGAGTATAACAAAGTCCACTGGTCGAGTATAGCAAAGTCCCCTGATCGAATATGACAAAGCCTCCTGATCGAGTATAACAAAGTCCCCTAATCGGGGTATAACAAAGCCCCCTGCTCGAGTATAACAAAGACCCCTGGTCGAGTATAGCAAAGTCCCCTGATCGAGTATAACAAAGCCTCCTGATCGAGTATAGCAAAGTCCCCTGATCGAGTATAACAAAGCCCCCTGCTCGAGTATAACAAAGTCCCCTAATCGAGTCCAAAAAAGGCCTCTAATCGTGTATAATAAAGTCCCCTGATCTAGTATAACAAAGGCCCCTTATCGAGTATAACAAAGGCCCCACATCGAGCATAAGAAAGTACCCTGATCGAACATAACAAAGCCGCCTAATCGAGTATAACAAAGTCCCCTGGTCGAGTAAAACAAAGTCCCCTGTTCGAGTCTAACATTAAGTCCCCTTATCGAGTATAACAAATTCCCTTATCAAGTATAATAAAGTCCCCTTATCGAGTATAACAAAGTCCATTGGTCAAGTATAAAAAAGTCCCCTGGTCCAGTATAACAAAGTCCCCTAATCGAGTACAAAAAAGTCCCCTGGCCCAGTGTAACAAAGCCCCCATATCGTGCATAACAAAGTCCCCTAATCGATTATAACAAAGTCCCCTGGTCGAGTATGACAAAGTCCCCTCATTGAGTATAAAAAAGCCCCCTAGTTGAGTATAACAAAGTTCCCTGATCGAGTATAACAAAGTCCCCTGATCGAGTATAACAATACCCCCTGGATGAGTATAACAAAGTCCCCTGGTCGAGTATGACAAAGTCCCCTCATTGAGTATAAAAAAGCACCCTAGTTGAGTATAACAAAGTCCCCTGCTACAGTATAACAAAGTCCCCTGATCGAGTATAACATATCCCCTGATCGAGTATAACAACGTCTCCTGGCCCAGTTTAACAAAGTCCCCAGATCGAGCATAACAAAGTCCCCTAATCGATTATAACAAAGTCCCCTGGTCGAGTATAACAAAGGGCCCTGATCGAGTAAGACAAAGTACCCTCATCGAGTATAACAAAGTCCTCTGATGCTAGTATAACAAAGCCCCCTGGACGAGTATAACAAAGTCCCCTGAACCGAGTATAACAAAGTCCCCTGATCGAGTATAACATATCCCCTGATCGAGTATAACAAGTCCCTGGTGGAGTATAACAAAGTCCCCTGGTCGAGTATAACAAAGTTTTCTAATCGAGCATAACAAAGGCCCCTGGTCGAGTATAACAAAGTCCTCTAATCAAGTATAACAAAGTCCCCTGATCGAGTATAACAAAGTCCCCTAATCAAGTATAACAAAGTCCCCTGATCGAGTATAACAAAGTCCCCTCTCGAGTATAACATATCCCCTCATCGAGTATAACAAAGTCCCCTGGTCGAGTATAACAAAGTCCCCTGATCGAGTATAACAAAGACCCCTCATCGAGTATAGCAAAGTCCATCGCTCAAATATAGGAAAGTCCACTGATCGAGTATGACAAAGTCCCCTGATCAAGTATAAAAAAGTCCCCTGGTCGAGTAAAACAAAGTCCCCTGATCGTAGTAGTAAAACAAAGTCCCCTGATCGAGTATAACAAAGTCCCCTGGTCGAGTATAACAAAACCCCCTCATCAAGTATAACAAAGGCCCCTAATCGAGTATAACAAAGTCCCCTGATTGAGTATAACAAGGTCCCCTGATCGAGTATAACAAAGTCCTCTGGTCGAGTATAAAAAAGTCCCCTGATCGAGTATAACAAAGTCCCTTGCTCGAGAATAACAAATGCCCAAGATCGAGTATAATAAAGGGCCCTCATCGAGTATAACAAAGTCCATTGGTCAAGTATATAAAAGTCCCCTGGTCGAGTATAACAAAGTCCCCTGGTCGTGTATAACAAAGTCCCCTGGTCGAGTATAGCAAAGTCCCGTGATCAAGTATAACAAAGCATCCTGAAAGAGTATAACAATGTCCCCTGATCGAATATAACAAAGCCCCCTGCACGAGTATAAGAAAGTCTTCCGTTCGAGTATAACAAAGTCTCCTTATCGAGTATTACAAAGGCCCCTCATCGATTCCAAAAAAGGCCCCTAATCGAATATAAAAAGTCCCCTGATCTAGTATAACAAAGCCTCCTGATCGAGTATAACAAAGTCCCCTGATCGAGTATAACAGAGCCCCCTGCTCGAGTATAACAAAGTCCCCTAATCGAGTCCAAAAAAGGCCTCAAATCGTGTATAACAAAGTCCCCTGATCTAGTATAACAAAGGCCCCACATCGAGCATAAAAAAGTACCCTGATCGAACATAACAAAGCCGCCTAATCGAGTATAACAAAATCCCCTGGTCGAGTAAAACAAAGTCCCCTGTTCGAGTCTAACATTAAGTCCCCTTATCGAGTATAACAAATTCCCTTATCAAGTATAATAAAGTCCCCTTATCGAGTATAACAAAGTCCATTGGTCAAGTATAAAAAAGTCCCCTGGTCCAGTATAACAAAGTCCCCTAATCGAGTACAAAAAAGTCCCCTGGCCCAGTGTAACAAAGCCCCCATATCGTGCATAACAAAGTCCCCTGATCGATTGTAACATAGTCCCCTGAAAAAGTATAACAAAGCCTCCTCATCGAGTATAACAAAGTCCCCTGATCGAATATAACAAAGCCCCCTGCTCGAGTATAAGAAAGTCACCTGATCGAGTATAACAAAGTCTCCTGATCGAGTATAACAAAGGCCCCTCATCGAGTCCAAAAAAGGCCCCGAATCGAGTGTAAAAAGTCCCCTGATCTAGTATAACAAAGGCCTCTGATCGAGTATAACAAAGGCCCCTCATCGAGTATAACAAAGTCCCATGATCGATTATAACAAAGACGCCTAATCGAGTATAACGAAGTCCCCTGGTCGAGTATAACAAAGTACCCTGTTCGAGTCAAACATTAAGTCCCCTTATCGAGTATAACAAATTCCCTTATCAAGTATAATAAAGTCCCCTTATCGAGTATAACAAAGTCCCCTGATCGAGTATAACAAAGGCCTCTGGTCGAGGATAACAAAGTCCCCTGATCGAGTATAACAAAAGTCCAGTGATCGAGTATAACAAAGTCCCTTGATCGAGTATAAAAAAGTCCCCTGGTCCAGTATAACAAAGTCCCCTGATCGAGTACAAAAAAGTCCCCTGGCCCAGTATAACAAAGTCCCCATATCGAGCATAACAAAGTCGCTTGATCGATTATAACAAAGTCCCCTAGTCGAGTATAGCAAAGGGCCCTGATCGAGTAAGACAAAATCCCCTGATCGAGTATAACAAAGTCCCATGATCGAGTATAAAAAAGCCCCCTTAACGAGTATAACAAAGTACCCTGATCGAGTATAACAAAGTCCCCTGATCGAGTATAACAAAGTCCCCTGATCGAGTATAACATATCCCCTTGATCGAGTATAACTAAGTCTCCAGGCCTAGTATAACAAAGTCCCCAGATCGAGCATAACAAAGTCCACTGATCGATTATAACAAAGTCCCCAGACCGAGTATAACAAAGTCCCTTGGTCGAGAATAAAAAAGTCCCCTGATCCTAGTATAACAAAGCCCCCTGGACGAGTATAAGAAAGTCCCCTGGTCGACTATAACAAGTCCCCTGATCGAGTATAACAAAGACCCCTCATCGAGTATAGCAAAGTCCATTGGTCAAATATAGGAAAGTACCCAGATCGAGCATAACAAAGTCCCCTGGTCGAGTATAACAAAACCCCTCATCAAGTATAACGAAGGCCCCTAATCGAGTATAACAAAGCCCTCTGGTTAAGTATAACAAAGTCCCCTGATCGAGTATAACAAAGTCCTCTGGTCGAGTATAAAATGTCACCTGATCGCGTATAACAAAGTCCCCTGGTCGTGTATAACAAAGTCACCTGATCGAGTATAACAAAGGCCCCTCATTGAGTATAACAAAGTCCATTGGTCACGTATAAAAAAGTCCCCTGGTTCGAGTATAACAAAGTCCCCGAATCGAATATAACAAAGTCCCCTGCTCGAGTATTACAAAGTCCCCTGATCGTGTATAACAAAGTCCCCTGGTCGAGTATAGCAAAGTCCCCTGATCAAGTATAACAAAGCCTCCTGTCGAGTATAACAAAGTCCCCTAATCGAATATAACAAAGCCCCTGCTCGAGTATAAGAAAGTCCCCTCATCGCGTATAACAAAGTCTCCTGATCGAGTCCAAAAGAGGCCCCTAATCGGAGTATAACAAAGTCCCCTGATCTAGTATAACAAAGGCCTCTGATCGAGTATAACAAAGGCCCCTTATCGAGTATAACGAAGAACCCTGATCGAATATAACAAAGTCCCCTAATCGAGTATAACAAAGTCCCATGTTCGAGTCAAACATTAAGTCCCCTTATCGAGTATAACAAATTCCCCTTATCGAGTATAACAAAGTCCCCTTACCGACTATAACAAAGTCCCCTGATGAAGTATAACAAAGGCCTCTGGTCGAGTATAACAAAGTCCCTTGATCGAGTATAACAAAAGTCCAGTGATCGAGTATAACAAAGTCCCTTGATCGAGTATAAAAAAGTCCCCTGGTCCAGTATAACAAAGTCCCCTGATCGATTACAAAAAAATCCCCTGGCCCAGTGTAACAAAGTCCCCATATCGTGCATAACAAAGTCCCCTGATCGATTATAACAAAGTCCCCTGGTCGAGTATGACAAGGTCCCCCTCATCGAGTATAACAAAGCCTCCTGATCGAGTTTAACAAAGTCCCCTAGTCCAGTATAACAAAGTCCCCTGATCGAGTATAACATATTCCCTGATCGAGTATAACAAAGTCTCCAGGCCCAGTATAACAAAGTCCCCAGATCGAGCATAACAAAGTCCCCTGATCGATTATAACAAAGTCCCAAAACTGAGTATAACAAAGGCCTCTGGTCGAGTATAACAAAGTCCCCACACTGAGTATAACAAAGGCCTCTGGTCGAGTATAACAAAGTCCGCTGGTCGAGAATGACAAAGTCCCCTGATCCTGGTATAACAAAGCCCCCTGGACGAGTATAACAAAGTCCCCTGGTCCAGTATAACAAAGTCCCCTGATCGAGTATAACAAAGGCCTCTGGTCGAGTATGAGAAAGTCTCCTGGTCGAGAATAGCAAAGTCCCCTGATCCTAGTATAACAAAGCCCGCTGGACGAGTATGACAAAGTCCCCTGATCGAGTATAACAAAGTCCCCGGATCGAGTAAAACAACGTCCCCTGGTCCAGTATAACATAGTCCCCTGATGGAGTATAACATATCCCCTCATCGAGAATAACAACGTCTCCTGGCGCAGTATAACAAAGTCCACAGATCGAGCATAACAAAGTCCCCTGATCGATTATAACAAAGTCCCCTGGTCCAGTATAACAAAGTCCCCTGATCGAGTATAACATATCCCCTCATCGAGAATAACAACGTCTCCTGGCGCAGTATAACAAAGTCCCCAGATCGAGCGTAACAAAGTCCCCTGATCGAGAATAACAATGTCTCCAGGCCCAGTATAACAAAGTCCCCAGATCGAGCATAACAAAGTCCCCAGATCGATTTATAACAAATTCCCCACACCGAGTATAATAAAGGCCTCTCGTCGAGTATAACAAAGTCCCCTGCCCGAGAATAACAAAGTCCCCTGATCATAGTATAACAAAGCCCCCTAACGAGTATAACAAAGTCCCCTGGTCCAGTATAACAGAGTCCCCTGATCGAGTATAACAAAGGCGTCTGGTCGAGTATGACAAAGTCTCCTGGTTGAGAATAACATAGTCCCCTGATCGAGTATAACAAAGTCCCCTGGTACAGTATAACAAAGTCCCCTGATCGAGTATAACATATCCCCTCATCGAGAATAACAACGTCTCCTGGCGCAGAATAACAAAGTCCATTGGTCCTGTATAAAAAAGTCCCCTGGTTCGAGCATAACAAAGTCCTCTGGTTGAGTATAAAAAAGTCACCTGATCGCGTATAACAAAGTCCCCTGGTCGTGTATAACAAAGTTCCCTGATCGAGTATAACAAAGGCCCCTCATTGTTTATAACACAGTCTCCTGATCGTGTATAACAAAGTCCCTTGGTCGAGTATAGCAAAGTCCCCTGATCAAGTATAACAAAGCCTCCTGATCGAGTATAACAAAGTCCCCTGATCGAATATAACAAAGCCCCTGCTCGAGTATAAGAAAGTCCCCTCATCGCGTATAACAAAGTCTCCTGATCGAGTCCAAAAGAGGCCCCTAATCGAGTATAACAAAGTCCCCTAATCTAGTATAACAAAGGCCTCTGATCGAGTATAACAAAGGCCCCTCATCGAGTTTAACAAAGTACCCTGATCGAATATAACAAAGCCGCATAATCGAGTATGACAAAGTCCCCTGTTCGAGTCTAACATTAAGTCCCTTATCGAGTATAACAATTTCCCCTTATCGAGTATAACAAAGTCCCTTTATCGACTATAACAAAGTCCCCTGATCAAGTACAACAAAGTCCCCTGGTCCAATATAACAAAGTCCTCTGATCGAGGACAAAACAGTCCCCTGGCCCAGTGTAACAAAGTGCCCATATCGTGCATAACAAAGTCCCTGATCGATTATAACAAAGTCCCCTGGTCGAGTATGACAAAGTCCCCTCATTGAACTATAAAAAAGCCCACTAGTTGAGTATAACAAAGTTCCCTGATCGAGTATAACAAAGTCCCCTGATCGAGTATAACAAAGTCCCCTAGTCCAGTATGACAAAGTCCCCTGATCGAGTATAACATATTCCCTGATCGAGGATAACAAAGTCTCCAGGCCCAGTATAACAAAGTCCCCAGATCGATCATAACAAAGTCCCCTGATCGATTATAACAAAGTCCCCACACTGAGTATAACAAAGGCCTCTGGTCGAGTATAACAAAGTCCCCTGGTCGAGAATAACAAAGTCCCCTGATCCTAGTATAACAAAGCCCCTGTACGAGTATAACAAAGTCCCCTTGTCCAGTATAACAAAGTCCCCTGATCGAGTATAACAAAGGCCTCTGGTCGAGTATGACAAAGTCCCCTGGTCGAGAATAACAAAGTCCCTGATCCTAGTATAACAAAGTCCCCTGGACGAGTATAACAAATTCCCTAATCGAGTAAAACAAAGTCCCCTGATCGAGTATAACAAAGTCCCCTGGTCCAGTATAACAAAGTCCCCTGATCGAGTATAACATATCCCCTCATCGAGAATAACAACGTCTCCTGGCGCAGTATAACAAAGTCCCCAGATCGAGCGTAACAAAGTCCCCTGATCGAGAATAACAAAGTCTCCAGGCCCAGTATAACAAAGTCCCCAGATCGAGCATAACAAAATCCCCTGATCGATTAATAACAAATTTACCACACCGAGTATAACAAAGGCCTCTCGTCGAGTATAACAAAGTCCCCTGGCCGAGAATAACAAAGTCCCCAGATCATAGTATAACAAAGTCCCCTAACGAGTATAACAAAGTCCCCTGGTCCAGTATAACAAAGTCCCCTGATCGAGTATAACAAAGGCGTCTGGTCGAGTATAACAAAGTCCCCTGGTTGAGAATAACAAAGTCCCCTGATCGAATATAACAAAGTCCCCTGGTCCAGTATAACAAAGTCCCCTGATCGAGTATAACATATCCCCTCATCGAGAATAACAACGTCTCCTGGCGCAGTATATCAAAGTCCCCAGATCGAGCATAACAAAGTCCCCTAATCGATTATAACAAAGTCCCCTGGTCGAGTATAACAAGGGCCCTGATTGAGTAAGACAAAGTCCCCTGATCGAGTATAACAAAGTCCCCTGACCGAGTATAACAAAGCCCCCTGGACGAGTACAACTAAGACCCCTGATCGAGTATAACAAAGTCCCCTGATCGAGTATAACATATCCCCTGATCGAATATAACAAAGTTCCAGGCGGAGTATAACAAAGTCCCCTGATCGAGTATAACAAATCTCCTGGTCGAGTATAACAAAGCATTCTAATCGAGTATAACAAAGGCCCCTCGTCGAGTATAAAAAAGTCCTCTGATCGAGTATAACAATGTCCCCTGATCGAGTATAACATATCACCTGATCGAGTATAACAAAGTCCTCTGGTCGAGTATAACAATGTCCCCTGATCGAGTATAACAAAGGCCCCTCATCGAGTATAACAAAGTCCATTAGTCAAGTATAAAAAAGTCCCCTGGTCCAGTATAACAAAGTCCCCTGATCGAGTATAACATATCCCCTGATCGACTATAACAAAGTATCCTGGCCCAGTTTAACAAAGTCCCCAGATCGAGCATAACATATCCACTCATCGAGTATAACAACGTCTCCTGGCGCAGTATAACAAAGTCCTCAGATCGAGCATAACAAAGTCCCCTGATCGATTATAACAAAGTCCCCTGGTCGAGTATAACAAAGGGCCCTGATCGAGTAAGACATAGTCCCCTGATCGAGTATAAAATAGTCCCCTGATCCTAGTATAACAAAACCCAATGGACGGGTATAACAAAGACACCTGAACCGAGTATAACAAAGACCCCTGATCGAGTATAACATATCCCCTGATCGAGTATAACAAAGTCCCTGGTGGAGTATAACAAAGTCCCCTGGTCGAGTATAACAAAGTTTTCTAATCGAGTATAACAAAGTCCCCTGAACCTGGTATAACAAAGCCCCCTGGACGAGTATAACAAATTCCCCTGATTGAATATAACAAAGTCCCCTCATCGAGAATAACAAAGTCTTCTGGTCCAGGATAACAAAGTCCCTTGATCGAGTATCACATATCCCCTGATCAAGTATAACAAAGTCTCCTAGCCCAGTATAACAAAGTCCCAGATCGAGCATAACAAAGTCCCCTGACCGAGTATAACAAAAGCCTCTGGTCGAGTATAATAAAGTCCCCTGGTCGAGAATAACAAAGTCCCCTGATCCTAGTATAACAAAGTCCCCTGATCGAGTATAACATATCCCCTCATCGAGTATAACAACGTTTCCTGGCGCAGTATAACAAAGTCCTCAGATCGAGCATAACAAAGTCCCCTGATCGATTATATCAAAGTCCCCTGGTCGAGTATAACAAAGGGCCCTCATCGAGTAAGACAAAGTCCCCTGATCGAGTATAACAAAGTCCCCTGATCCTAGTATAAGAAAGCCCACTGGACGAGTATAACAAAGACACCTGAACCGAGTATAACAAAGTCCCCTGATCGAGTATAACATATCCCCTGATCGAGTATAACAAAGTCCCTTGTGGAGTATAACAAAGTCCCCTGGTCGAGTATAACAAAGTTTTCTAATCGATTATAACAAAGGCCCCTGGTCGAGTATAACAAAGTTTTCTAATCGAGTATAACAAAGGCCCCTGGTCGAGTATAACAAAGTCCCCTGATCAAGTATAACAAAGTCCCCTGATCGAGTATAACAAAGTCCCCTGATCATGTATAACCTATCCCCTGATCGAGTATAACAAAGTCCCCTGGTCGAGTATAACAAAATCCCTCATCGAGTATAACAGAGACCCCTCATGGAGTATAGAAAAGTCCGTTGCTCAAATATAGGAAAGTCCACTGATCGAGTTTGACAAAGTCACCTGACCAAGTATGAAAAAGTCGCCTGGTCGAGTATAACAAAGTCCCCTGATCGGGTATAACAAAGTCGCCTAGTCGAGTATAGCAAAGTCCCCTGGTCGAGTAAAACAAAGCCCCCTCATCGAGTATAACAAAGGCCCCTAATCGAGTATAACAAAGTCCCCTGATTGAGTATAACAAAGTCCCCTGATTGAGTATAACAAAGTCCTCTGGTTGAGTATAACAAAGTCCCTTCATCGAGTATAACAAAGTCCCCTGGTCGAGTAAACAATGTCCCCTGATCGAGTATAACAAAGTCCCCTGATCGAGTATAACAAAGGCCACTCATCGAGTATAACAAAGTCCATTAGTCAAGTATAAAAAAGTCCCCTGGTCCAGTATAACAAAGTCCCCTGGTCCAGTATAACAAAGTCCCTAGATCGAGCATTACAGAGTCCCCTAATCGATTATAACAAATTCCCCTGCTCGAGTACAACAAAGGGCCCTGATCGAGTAAGACAAAGTCCCCTGATCGAGCATAACAAAGTCCCCTGAACCGAGTATAACAAAGTCCCCTGATCAAGTATAACATATCCCCATATCGAGTATAACAAAGTCCCTGGTGGAGTATAACAAAGTCCCCTGGTCGAGTATAACAAAGTTTTCTAATCGAGTATAACAAAGGCCCCTGGTCGAGTATAACAAAGTTTTCTAATCGAGTATAACAAAGGCCCCTGGTCGAGTATAACAAAGTCCTCTGATCAAGTATAACAAAGTCCTTTGATCGAGTATAACAAAGTCCCCTAATCAAGTATAACAAAGTCCCCTAATCGATTATAACAAAGTCCCCTGATCGAGTATAACATATCCCCTGATCGAGTATAACAAAGTCCTCCTGGTCGAGTACAACAAAGTCCCCTGATCGAGGATAACAAAGTCCCCTGGTCGAGTATAACAAAGTCCCTGACCGAGTATAACAAAGGCCCCTCATCGAGTATAGTAAAGTCCATTGGTCAAACATAGGAAAGTCCACTGATCGAGTATGACAAAGTCCCCTGATCAAGTATGAAAAAGTCGCCTGGTCGAGAATAACAAAGTCCCCTGATCAGGTATAACAAAGTCCCCTGGTCGAGTATAGCAAAGTCCCCTGGTCGAGTAAAACAAAGCCCCCTCATCGAGTATAACAAAGGCCCCTAATCGAGTATAACAAAGTCCCCTGATTGAGTATAACAAAGTCCCCTTATTGAGTATAACAAAGTCCTCTGGTTGAGTATAACAAAATCCCCTGATCGAGTATAACATATCCTCTGGTCGAGTATAACAAAGTCCTCTGGTCGAGTATAAAAAGGTCCCCTGATCGCGTATAACAAAGTCCCCTGATCGAGTATAACAAAAGCCCCTCATTGAGTATAACAAAGTCCATTGGTCAAGTATAAAAAAGTCCCCTAGTCGAGTATAACAAAGTCCCCTAATCGAGTGTAACAAAGTCCTCTGGTCGAGTATAAAAAGTCCTCTGATCGAGTATAACAAAGTCCACTGCTCGATACAACAAAGTCCCCTGATCGAGCATAACAAAGGGCCCACATCGAGTATAACAATGTTCATTGGTCAAGTATAAAAAAGTCCCCTGGCCGAGTATAACAAAGTCCCCTGATCGTGCATAACAAAGTCTCCTGGTCGAGTATAGCAAGTCCCCTGATTAAGTATAACAAAGCCTCCTGATCGAGTATAACAAAGTCCCCTGATCAAGTATAACAAAGCCCCCTGCTCGAGTATAAGAAATTCCCCTGATCGAGTATAACAAAGTCTCCTGATCGAATATAACAAAGGCCCCTCATCGAGTCCAAAAAAGGCCCCTAATCGAGTATAACAAAGTCTTTTGATCTAGTATAACAAAGGCCTCTGATCGAGTATAACAAAGGCCCGTGTTCGAGTCTAACAGTAAGTCCCTTTATCGAGTATAACAAATTCCCCTTATTGAGTATAACAAAGTCCCCTTATCGAGTATAACAAAGTCCCCTGATCGAGTAAAACAAAGGCCTCTGGTCAAGTATAACAAAGTCCCCTGATCGAGTATAACAAAAGTCCCCTGATCGAGTATAACAAAGTCCCCTGATTGAGTATAAAAAAGACCCTAGACGAGTATAACAAGTCCCCTAATCGAGTATAACAAAGTCCCCTGATCGATTAAAACAAAGTCCCCTGGTCGAATATAACAAAGTCCCCTGATTGAGTATAAAAAAGCCCCCTAGACGAGTATAACAAGTCCCCTAATCGAGTATAACAAAGTCCCCTGATCGAGTATAACAAAGTCCCCTGGTCCAGTATAACAAAGTCCCCTAATCGAGTAGAACAAATCCCCTGATCGAGTATAACAAAGTCTCCAGGCCCAGAATAACAAAGTCCCCAGATTGAGCATAACAACGCCCCTGGTGGAGTATAACAAAGTCCCCTGGTCGAGTATAACAAAGTTTTCTAATCGAGTATAACAAAGTCACCCTGATCCTAGTATAACAAAGCCCCTTGGACGAGTATAACAATTTCCCCTGATCGAGTATAACAAATCCCCTGATCGAGTATAACAAAGTCTCCTGGCCCAGTATAACAAAGTCCCCAGATCGAGCATAATAAAGTCCCCTGACCGAGTATAACAAAGGCCTTTGGTCGAATATAACAAAGTCCCCTGGTCGAGAATAACAAAGTCCCCTGATCCTAGTATAACAAAGCCCCCTAGACGAGTATAACAAAGTCACCTGATCGAGTATAACAAAGTCCCCTGATCGAGTATAACAAAGTCCCCTGGTCCAGTATAACAAAGTCCTCTGATCGAGTATAACATATCCCCTCATCGAGTATAACAACGTCTCCTGGCGCAGTATAAGAAAGTCCTCAGATCGAGCATAACAAAGTCCCGTGATCGATTATAGTAAAGTCCCCTGGTCGATTATAACAAAGGGCCCTGATCAAGTAAGAAAAAGTCCCCTAATCGAGTATAACAAAGTCCCCTGATGCTAGTATAACAAAGCCCAATGGACGAGTATAACAAAGACACCTGAACCGAGTATAAGAAAGTCCCCTGATCGAGTATA
>NW_024720650.1:0-26858 GCF_018991925.1 Homarus americanus
TGATATTCTAAACAATGCTGATATTATTTATGTTATACCCTGATTATATACTAACATACTACAGTGTCATTTATAGTGTATGATATTAAACATTCGGGGGTATACTTTGAGGTTATTTAGAGAATATGATGGCAAACGGTGATATACTCTGATGCCATATTTGGTATACACAGATATATTGATATAATTTATATAATATACCGATAAATATAACTAAATATCTGTGAAGTAAATCCTGTACTTTTTGATATACCATTCAGGGTGAAGGTATGCTAATATACCACGATAGCACCCGTCTCTCAGCGCTAATATACCCTGATGGCACACTTAACATCCTGGCGCCGGTCGTGGGGTATACTGATATGCTAAAGTCTTCTTCATCTTCTAATATATCGACTTCAGCTTCGTAAACTGTGATTACTTAAACGTATTTAACGCTCGTTTACGTAACTTTTTTGTAGAATAAATGAATGTATATCCGGGGTTCTTCTGTTTCTTTGTCCATCTGATGTTTGCGTCCATGTTGAGAACCACTTAGCAGGGCTCGCATTTTCCCATAATGTGTTACCTCAAGTTCCATAATTTGCACTTAGTGAAGCCACGATATCCCGCGTTATGTTGCCCGTCTTACTTCCTTCTGGGTTATGTGTCTTAAGTTGGTGAAAAAATTAAATTAAGGCTGAATTATTGTTAAATGTTAAGGTATTATAGTACTTGTCTGTCGTGTTGTTAATATAACATAGTTTCACCAGCAGTATGTACTCAAGAGCTTATTAACATCGTTGACGAGTCAGACCCGCAACACTGAACCAATCTATATGAACATTAACACAAAAAATAAATTGTTACATTACATCGACTATCAAGACATAACTTACAATACAAATTAATAAATAATTGTACCAGGCAGATAAAAATATTAGTTACAAAAAATTATGAAAATAGTCTTAATGTTCACGCCAGAACTTACCCCATAACAAAAGCCATACAACATTTTCCCAGTTAAGACTTCGTTAAATACAATCTCAAACTCCTTCTCAGAAACTGTGTTGGTGGTGTGCCACGTGTGGTGTGTGTGTGTGTGTGTGTGTGTGTGTGTGTGACAGCACCTTTGATTTATACAAATATTCACCCAAATGAATAACACCAAGTAATTCACCATGTTATTCACGACTCTTAGATCACTTGGCTTGCGTCTCTCAAAAGGTCGAGCCAGGGTCAGCTGATTCAGTAAACACCGCTCACATTAATAGGGACCTGCCACACTTTGCCATAAACAGATAAATTGTACGGGGAATTTTCCCCCCACACACTCATCATTGTCACTTTATGTAACTTGCTGACAAAACCCATGACCCTTCAGGCCTTTTACGCCCTTAATGCATGAGTCATAAAGGCAAGCATGAACTCCGCATGCTTCCCAGTTGGGTACTGTAAACGCTTCTGCCTTTCACCTTGCACAGGATGTAAGGGGGTGCCCAATAAACTAGCCCCCTCGTGGGCAATCTGTAATCACTACCACTGTCTCGCGGCCCAGAGTAGTAGTTGGACATATCACTAGACAGGGAAATTCACACTTAACACAAGTGTTATCTCAAGGTCATATTCACAACACTTCCCTGGACAGAATTCATAATTTATTTTCTCATATTACATCTGTGTGTATACCTGCTACTAGATAAACAGAAAATGCCAAGTAGTGTTTACATCAAGCGCTGCCACTTAAGAGTTCCAAGAACTAAATTAAAACAATTAGTGTGTGTGTGTGCATGGTGTGAGTGTGCATGGTGTGTGTGTGTGTGAGTGTGCATGGTGTGTGTGTGTGCATTGTGTGTGTGTGTGTGTGTGTATATGGTGTGTGTTTGTTTGTTTGTATGGTGTGTGCATGGTGTGTGTGTGTGTGTTTGTGTATGTGTGTATGGTGTGTGTATGTGTATGGTGTGTGTATGTATGGTGTGTGTGATCGTGTGTGTGTGTGTATGTGTGTGTATGGTTTGTGCATGTACGGTGTGTGTATGGGTGTGTGTGATTGTGCATGGTGAGTGTGTGACTGTGTATGGGGTGAGTGTGTGTGTGTGTGTGTGTGTTTCCATTGCCATGAGGATATCATACAATTCTTAAAGCACTGGTCACATAGGCGCATTTTTTTTAGCAATTTCTTGCCGGAAAGTTATTTCGAGCAATTTTCGAGAAATTCGAGCAAGTTTTTGAAGCATTTTTATTGACAATCGTGATAGTCAATTTCTTGACTATTTCGAGCAAGATTATCGGTTCAAAACCGGTTAATACCATATTTAATGACACGAAGCTTATTTATCGAGTATTTACCTTGGCTATATATAACATAGATCAATAACATTATGTATAAAATGCACAAACAGTTTTTTACGACACACTGAGTTTATTATTTGGGTGGTGTTTTGGCGTGTTTGTTTACAAAACACAAGCCCATACAGCCGGTCATTCTCCACACACTAACAACCCTCCCTACTGTAACTACGATAGTTGAACCAGTCTATATTAAACACTCGTTCCTCCTCCTCGCCAGCCACTTACCAGTCCCCAATAGTTTTTCTTCGCTTTCTCTCATTTCTTTTTAATAATAACAATAATACCAAGGATAGCTGCTGCGTCGTCTGCATTGTTGTTGTGATGTTCCGTCTCCCTTCTACTCGCACAGCAGCGTTAACTTTTTTTTCTTGCTGTAGTAACTGAACCAAGAGCCACTCGTGTGACCGCATTTGGAAGAAATTACTCGTAATTTCTTGCTCCAAATTAATTGCTCATCAAAGGGATCGTGTGACCGTAACTTAAGTCACCCTTTAAGAAAAACTGTAAATACTGATTCACAAAACTTAAGGATAATTTCTGACTTGGAACCATCTGTGTAATGCAGAAAACAGTTATTGTATTCTAAAACCTACCCAAGAAATCTTTTACCCACTTACGATATAATTCTTTTCTATTCCATCAATAGATGTTATTTTACTTTTTATACGTATTTTTATTTTAGTAATTTATAAACTATTTTCTTTATATACTTCATTACCTTTTAGTGTAATGAAGAGAATGAATTACAGAAGGTTTTTATAATTATATTACGAACAATATTTTTCCTCGCAATAAATAAACAATGACGATGATCTTGTTTACAATATGGAGCTTGATGTCTTACTCCATGTTCGTTTATTACATTTTCTGCCATACCCGACTGTTCTTTTCTTTCTTGTGGTGAAGGTTTTTGACAATTGATATATATATAAAGTTGAGTTAAGAATAATGACTCTGATATTATAGCCATTAGGTCCTGAATAATAAGTGGTGTCTAAGTGAACAAATGTATGATGTCTTCAATTACCAGCGTAGTGTGGGGTAACAGTGGGGGTAGAAGCGAAGGGTAGGAGTGAAGGGTGGGAGTAAGGCGTGGGAGTAAGGGGTGGGAGTAAGGGGTGGGAGTAAGGGGTGGGAGTAAGGCGTGGGAGTAAGGGTGGGGAGTAAGGGGGTGGGAGTAAGGGGAGTAGGAGTAAGGGGGGTGGGGAGTGAGGGGTGGGAGTAAGGGATGAGAGATGGGTGGGAGTGGGGGTGGGGAGTGGGGTGGGAGTAAGGGGTGGGAGTAAGGCGTGGGAGTAAGGCGTGGGAGTAGGGCGTGGGAGTAAGGGGTGGGAGTAAGGGGTGGGAGTAAGGGGTGGGAGTAAGGGGTGGGAGTAAGGCGTGGGAGTAAGGCGTGGGAGTAAGGGGTGGGAGTAAGGGTGGGAGTAAGGGGTGGGAGTAAGGGGTGGGAAGGGTGGGAGTAAGGAGATTGGGAGCCAAGGGGGTAGGAGTAAGGGTAGGAGTAAGGGGTGGGAGTAAGGGGTGGGAGTAAGTGGTGGGAGTAAGGGGTGGGAGTAAGGCATGGGAGTAAGGCGTGGGAGTAAGGGTGGGAGTTAGGGGTGTGAGTAAGGGGTGGGAGTAAGGGGTAGGAGTAAGGGGTGGGAGTAAGGGTTGGGAGTAAGGGGTGGGAGTAAGGAGTGGGAGTAAGGCGTGGGAGTAAGTGTGGGAGTAAGGGGTGGGAGTAAGGGGTGCGAGTAAGGGGTAGGAGTAAGGGGTGGGAGTAAGGGGTGGGGAGTAAGCTGGTGGGAGTAAAGTGGAAGTAAGGTGGGATTAGGGGTGGGATTAAGGGTAGGAGTAAGTGTACAGATGAATTAGAGATGGGGTGGCAGTAAGGGGTGGCAGTAAGGGGTAGGAGTAAGGGGTGGGAGCAAGGGGTACGAGTAAGAGGGTGGAAGCAAGGGGTGGAAGCAAGGGGTGGGAGTAAGGGGTGGGAGTAAGGGGTATGAGTAAGTGGTAGGAGTAAGTGGTAGGAGTAAGGGGTAGAAGTAAGGGGTAGAAGTAAGGGGTAGGAGTAAGGGGTAGAAGTAAGGGGTAGCAGGAAGGGGTGGGAGCAAGGGGTGGGAATAAGGGGTGGGAATAAGGGTGGGATTAAGATTGGGAGTAAGGGTAGGAGTGACGGGTAATAATGTGGGGTAGGAGTAAGAATGTGGGATAAGAGGGAGGGGTAGCAGTGGGGGGTAGGGTTAGGTTACAAACTTCTATTTACTTCAACATCTGTATCCTGCTGGTGATGTTCTCTCTTTAAACAATTTCTAATTTATATAAATAAATGGTCAGGTGTAAAAGGTAAGAGTATTTAACAGAGTAATACTGAGGTAATACAAGAAAGAACTAAAAACTGTCCACTGTGTGTATCAATATTTTATAAAAGTATTTATGAAGTTGTAAAATACTTCAGATATAAACTTTTAATTCAACTCTCTAATAAAAATAATTGTAATAATGAATCTAAACATGAAATGAACTGGGTGAAAAAAAAGTCTAGAAAATACTAAAAATATATAAAATAAGAATTGCAGAAAAACATGAATCATTGTAATAAACACCAGAAAACTTTTCGTTGCTATGACCTAAAACAAACAAGGAAGACTCGTCTAGATTTTCGCTCTGTGAATTAACTCCTTGGATTGCTTTTGGGCAAGAGGGGAGTTACTCTGACTTATTCCATGAAAGTATTCCCAACTGTCCATAGAAGCTGTTTCAGTTTCCTTTATAGTAAGTGACTCACAGATGGTTAATATTCCTATTCACCAATACTTTATTATATCAGAGAACAGTACAGAGATTAGCTGGCCAATGAGCGATGGTCAAAGATAATACAGATTTAATACAGGATTGATAAGTACAGCTGTAGTGATTTGTTTCATGTTACAGTAATACTAAACTTCATCAAATGTTATAACTACCAAAGTGTTATTTTCGTGATCGATACCCAGCTGTCAGGATTATAACATCGTTTACAAGTTCAGTAAATATATCATGCAGATTAAAACCTAACCTAGTCTATCGTAACCTAACCTAACTTAGCCTATCGTAACCTAACTTAGCCTTTCCTAAGCTAACCTAGACTTTCCTAAACTAGCCTAACCTATCCTACTCACACCAAACCTAACCTATCCTAACGAAAGATGACATCTTTGGCACTCATCTCCAAATAATGTAACACCTGGGAAAATGATTATACCACTAAGCGTTGGTATACTCACACCACCAGTTAGTCAACGGAAGAGATAAGAGGGAAACTATTATTCTGATATATAAAGTTTGGTAAGAATTGTCTTTACCCGAGTTGCTTTTCGAGGTGATATTTTCTCTTTTGGATTTGGCAACTTGTGTACCGCCGGCAAGGCAGCGGGCTCCTAACACTCGTCGTGCCCGCGGTGCCCACCGTTTCTATGTGGAAATCGGCCACACTAGAATAACCCGTTATTGTACATACTCCTTTCCTCACACAGCCAAACTGTGGAATGCTCTGCCTTTTTCTGTGTTTCCATACTCTTGCAATCTGTCTCACCTCAAAAGCTGGTTTTCAGGCATCTTCGTGTAGATTAATAGTCTTTTTCTCTTCTATTTTTAATTTACTTCAACTCCAATTTATTTCGACCCCCAGACCCCGTTGTGGGTCGATGACCTGTGCCCGGGTGGAATATTCCCCGTAAAAAAAAAAAGTACAATGTATCTTCAATTCATTTCCAGGAAAAAATTTCCACCCATATCTGAAAATCTTGTTTCTCCATTCTAGATCAATAAATAGTTCAATCTCTTTAAGCTAAATATCTGCCCCAACAAGAATGAGCCGGGGAGGGTAGGGTGTATCAGCTGTCAGGACCAGGACTTGGCAGAAAATTGACTTGCCTCCTGCCTTCCTTTGTTCGTGGTAAAGAACGAGTGTGTTTGTTAGGTGGTATATGAGATTTTGTAGCCGTTTAAATTACTCGTAGTTCTGCCCTCCAGTCCTCCACTTTTCCAGGCCTCGAGGGCTTTGTTTCCCCATCAGACAGTGCGTAAAATATCAATGGTTTAATATTGCACGTCATATTTCATAAGTCAGAGACGCCACAAACAGTTACCTTCACTGCTACGGCTGCAACAAAATGCTTAAGGTTCAGAAACGAGTGTAATGTTCTACTGATCATAGATTCTAGCACCTCCATCCCATCATCATACTGGAATGAGATTTTATCAGACTGGGAAGAATTACACAACCCAGCAGTCGGATATATGGTCGGGCAAGAGTTATATATTGTCCATGTGCCCGGCAGTTGGCCCAGAGTGAGAGACAGTGTGGAGCGAAGTATGAATGTTGTGAAGGACACTACTCCCCGCACCCTGGTGGAGGTGAAGGTCAATGGGCCAAACCTGTTGGACTCAAATTCCTAAGATAATCTGTCACTATTAAAACACGTACAGTAAACGCATGAAACCCAGAATCTCCGCCACAACAACTCGGGGATGAAAATCTGGAGGTGGGAACTTTCTGCACCAGATAAAGAACACCAAAGTCATGGATGGTCAGCCAAAGCTTAACCAGGAACTTGCTGAATCACTGGAACCAAATCACATTAAAGTACAATCTTCGCTAAAAGACCATAAACCCCAGACTAAAATAGTGTGAATAAATGACCTCCCACACAACTCGGATACATCCCAGAATCTAATACAATAAAAATAGTGCCACAATACACGAGCAGTGACGTCAACAAACATCTCGTTGTGACTCAGTGGGAACAATACCACAAAACGGGGGAATGTGTCCCTAATATTACCTGCTGGTTACATTGCCTGGGATAGCGGGCCTTGGGGGAAAGAACCACTGTGGATGAGGAGATAACTTACAGTGACGGCAAATAGGTCGTGCTATATTGGACAGTCAACAACCTATTACCGTCAAACTCAACTATCGGATCTTCTTAGGGGTTTCAATATGTCCTATAACGATCAAGAGAGAACATGTAATGATCATTAAGAACAGTATTACGCGCGTCTCTGATCTGTTCTGAAGCGATACACTAAGGTGGAACGCTGCCGGACTATTTCTTCTGAGTAGCCTCAGGTCAGCTCCCTCATTAGAGATGGTAAACACTCCTCCGTCTAGCGAGGAAGGCTGAGGAGTAAAGGCAGTAGCAGCTGACACTGTTGTCTTCTTAACCAATTCACTGACCGACCAGCCACTGGATCGTTATCACAGGTATAAACTCCTTCAAACATCCAGGACTAAGTGGCTTTAGTCAGAACTTGAGACAGAGGCTCAGATATGACAGAAAGGCTCTTAGATGCCAACATGAACGGGGTTAATGAAAAAGTGTCAGACCAGCTGATCAACTGGCTGGACACTGAGTCGTTGAACCGGTCGTGGGCTTGTGTACCTGATCGATAATAAGGGTCGCGGAGTATACCCGTTAACCTTTCTCACTGGCACCCGTTATTGAAGATAAAGATTGTTTCTTTTTCGTTAATTTGATTTATAGATTTCGGTCCTGTTACCTCTTCGCTAATATGTTTTTATCTACACTTACACCCGGGGTCAAAAGTTCACTTCCTCCCAAACTGAAGCAGTGTCGACCCCAAATGAGATACCACAACACACCCGCACCAGATGACAGTCAGGGTAAGTCAGTTCGGAGACTCATTCCCGGGGAGCCAACTTTTGTCTACGACTGTACATATATGCACTTCATCTATCATTTTTTAACACTTCTTGGTGTGTTCAGTATATTCGTTAACCACTTCTTAATTCCTGTGTTTTAATTAAAGTATTATAGAATCAACTACATAGAAAATATAATGAGGGAAAAATAACATTTAGACAATCATAAACATTTTACGAGTTGACAACCAACCGAGCGACCAAGAACAGCCATGTGTGTGAACGACGCCAGAGAAGCAATATTCACAAAAGCTGAAGAATCGTTAAGTTCAGCTGGAGAGAAGTACTAGTGAACCATCAAACGACACTTACCCTCGACAAGGAAGAAGATTTGGGGACAAGGAGTCTTTTGGCGTCTCAGAGTGAACGATGAAAGGAAGGTGAAGCAGCGAGGACCAAGTATGGCAACAAATCTTGACCACGTCTCCTGAGGCGGCAATAACACGTCCTCAAGGTAGTGAAAGCCGTCCTCTTAGACTATCACAAAGAATTTTCACGTCTAGTAACTCGAAGATGACCCTCGTAACTTTTGACGCTGACAGCGGAGAACGAGGCTATAGTGCACATCATAAGACGTATTCCCAAGTTTTATTGTTTATAATATTAACAATAACTAAGATGATATAACACTACGGTACTTAAACGTGTGATATATCTCCATGTAATTTAGGCCTTGGGCTTCACTCACTGCGTCTGTCATGAGCTTCTGATGATCATGGTGATGACACACACAAATATATACACACAATCATGCACGCGCACGCGCGCGCGCGCGCGCACACACACACACACACACACACACACACACACACTTATGTACAGACACCTATACAACACACACACACACCTATACAACACACACACACACCTATACACACACACACTTGTGTACAGACACCTATACAACACACACCTATACACACACACACACACGTATTAATACGTAGCTGCGGACACGAATACACGCGAATTACAACTATTTTAGGTTGCGAACGACCACCATTAGTTACGAGATAATAACAACTGGTGAACAACGACCTGAGAACCTGCCAGACCTCCTGCTGTTATGTGTCGTGTCTGGAGCCACTAACGTCAACATACACTCTCATGCTTCACCTTGACTCTAGTCATGGACACACCTTCAAGGATGTTCTATTTTGACTATCTTATTAACACCTTTCTTACCTTCATTGCGTTTTACATCATTCACTGTTATTCACCAGTGTATGAGGCCAAGGTGTTGCTACCACCTCACCTCTCATCCCTCAGCTTATGTTGTCAAAACAGGTTGACGATCATCTTTTGCAAGTTTTTTGGTATACAAATATTTACTTGGCGAATGTTCAGTTCAAGATGACAATACCAGTTATAGTATTTAAATTGTTTGGTCGTTTACCTTCTTGTATCTGAAGCACATAACAAAAATTTATTCTTTTCGTTGTTGTCTACAGTCTCGGGTACACTGTATCTGGCTTAGTAATATTTGTAGTGTTCGAACAAATTTTGCGCGCGCGCGTGTGTGTGTGTGTGTGTGTGTAATGAAATACGTTATGGGTTACACTGGGTTTATTTTAACAGGAACGTTTGTACGACTGGTTGTTGTTATAGTCGTCGGTTGTGGGTCCTCTAACAACTACAACCTTCCTCTCACCAAACAACATTGTTCACCTCCATTAAGTCAGGATTACTCCCCAGCCTATGAGCTTATCCCTTACGTCATCACATAAACCAGAATTTTCGCTTCCTTAAAGTGGTTCTTCATCCAGTTTAGATTTCTTCTTCACTGTTATTATCCCTTTTTATACTAAATACAAAATTATTTTCTTTTGTGCCTTAAGTTATTTTTCTTCTCTCCTCCATCCAGACAAATTACTAAAATTATTCTTATCTTTATTTACATTCTATATTCTCATTTTTTATCCAATTTTCCACCACTTCCATTCTCCTTCCCGTCATACTCCCTCTCCCCGCGCACCGAGTCTTCCAAGGATCCTTACTATAAAGACGTGATAGTTGGAAAGGAACTCCATCCTCTCAACCTCCCTTTTAGAATCCTTTTACGATGTGGAAAGAGGAATTTGGAGGACCAATTCTCTATGATCTCACACAGATACCCTCAAACCCTGGCACGTTCGAGGGAGATTTGAGATAATCAATACATAGAAAGAAAAGGAAGAGGTTGGACAGCTTAGCAGGAAAGAAAGAAGAGAAGTTTGGTCATGTAATTTATACAGTTACTATGTTATTATATCTACAGATTTATTACTAACATAATCAATATTAAGTCGGGGGAGTTGTTAACGAAGCACTTCTGTTAATACTTTCTTACGCTGTTATCACTTCCATTATGAACAACAACAACTATTATTAATTATTATGATTACTCTCAGGCAACACTGGAGGCCGACAGTGTGTGCCCCCCTCTCCGCCAGACGTCGTCCCCCGCCAGCAGATATACAGTAAGATAACGGGAGAAAAAGATCTTAGAAGACTGAAGGTTGAATGTTACCGGAAACATTCTCCCTTGTGGCGGGTTTCACAGAGCAGATGTTTAGGGTATAACTCACTTGTAATGTTTAAATGTTCCATCTTATAGAGGCTGTACAACACACATGTAAACTCGTATTTCACGTGCATCATTTTTGAGTCCACACTAATGGGTTAAACAGTAATTCAACCCACGTGAGGAAGTATCATACAAAATACAAATATAATAAGGGAGGCTAAGAGACATGTCCCAATAGCCGAGAGAATATACAGTAAAGTATATCAATTATTATTATATATCCTTTATGATCACAATTTATTATAGGTTGTGTGGAAGCCTTTATGGTTATTGGATTTATCCTTTATATCTTTCAATGGTCCTATGAAAGTTCCAAAGAATTATTCCGTCAGTACACATTACAGCTTCCTATACTATACCACTCAGGGATATATTCAACTTATACCTCACATCTATCACTCCTTTATATATTACTCGGACTTGAGATAATTGTTTATATCTACACTCGCTCCAATAAGTATCTTTACGATTTTGTGAGACAATATAACAACGGTCGAAGGATTTTGACAACCCTACCGAGACAAGAGGAGTCGCGGTGTTCATTTTGAAATTCATTGACCCCTCCGTAAAGATATTTTTTGGGGCGATTGTATACACCTTTTTTCTCACTGCATTTTTTTCATTTTTCCTTCGCTTTCCCTCTTCCTTATCTTTGTTTTTCTTTTTCCCACTTCCAGTGTTGTGAAATATGTCATCAACAATCTTACCCACCCTCCTAACTCCTCACCCAAATCATCCGTTTCAACAAATTTCATATCATTTTTTTTTCTTTCGTAACTCCCAGAACTCTCAGATGTCTTCACTTATATTCCACCGTCAACAAAATATTGCGTCAAGATATTTTCTTTTCACTGTTTTCAAAATATTTAAGAAAACGAAGGACTTTCTCAGACAAAATAACCTCAAAGTTGGTAATATTTTTGTTAAAATTTCCTACAAGTCAAAGTTTCCTCTGCCACATCGGACTATTTTTCCGCCAGTTTCCTCATACCAACCAGTCATCCTTATCATAATATAACTGCAGCAGGAAATAAAAGTCTCAGTTCTAATATCGTTCAATATCGCCTGAGACTCGTAACTTGCAAATATACTGGAAAGTCCATAGACACAGCGAAGTTAAAAACACTGAAAAATTCACAGAGAAAGATGATGCTGTACAAGTACTAAAGTTAAGGTTGTTTAACTTACCAATAGGAAATACATAAATGAAGATCAAATACTTATAAATACAGGATAATTTGTGTACTAAGGAAACCCTAAATTTTTACTATATTTTAGGACGTATAAAAAACAGGAACCAAAGGATCAGTAGGACTAAAAACTGATAACTTTATTCCTACTGATTTTTAGGATCCTGTTTATTGTACGTCCCAAAATATAGTAAAAATTTTGGGTTCTCGAATACATAAATGTTCCTGTACTACTACGTCAATCATAACTTGTTTTTAAGATATAGAGAAGACTATTGTTTACAGACGAAACAAATATCACACGGGATGGAACTGAAGATAACATTGGTATAAAGAATAATGCCGAAATTATTTGTTAACTATCAAAGATAAGGTGCAATAATAATAATAAGAGAAATTTATATTACTTTAAAATTTATATAACTTTAAAAATGAGAAAATGTCGTTCCTTTTCCAATGTAGTGAGAGACTGAGTGAGAGGCGAGTCAGAGATAATTAAAATCGGATCGTGTAAGGTGAGGACACAGGCAGGTCCTCACCAGACATTCCTTGCCCGCTTCAACACAGAGCAGCTTCATTAATGTCGGGGAGAGATTATGCCAGGTCCTGGAGACAAGTGGAGGACTGCAGCGAGGGATTACTACCAGCTGTTGCTGCGGCCACACAATGATGTTGTCTCCTTTTATACATATAACAAAATCCTTTAACACACAACCAGGGCAAAAACATCACAAAGTCCCCAATATTCATCATCTGGCAATTCCTCAAGTATTTTAACTCGTTTATTAGGGAGACGACACTTCTTTATTTTATTTCGTTAACGCCAGACGATTTTACTCAGCACAGAAGGGGACCCTTACACAAGTCAGTGATGTTATTCTTCAGGACTTAAGACACCATGTAGCAGTTAAGACGATTCTGTTATAAGAACCTTATTGGAAATAAGCTTATGACGGCTGTGTTGTTCTATCCTTCGTCAGGAAAGTGAGACTATTATCTTCCCACAGGAAACTCATTACGTCTTCAGGTGATTCAGAGAGTGTTTCGACCTAGATTTTCCTTCTGTCTCTTCTTACAAGTCTCCTTCAACTGACTGAAAAGACGCAAGATAAATCACTTCTTAACTTCTTCCCTGATATTAGTAACAATCCTGGAGGAAGGTTAGTAGTAGTCCCTCAACCTTATCTCATGTTTATCTTAATCTTTACTCAGGTTCAGTGTCTCGAGCCCAACAGAAGATGAACCACAAGAGGGGGAAACAGAAGGCATCAATATTCCTCTGTTTACTTCACCGTCACCAAGAGTAAAGCCTGACCACGGGAGAGAAGCTACGAAACTAATCGTCTGAGTAAGTAGTTAAGGTTATTCTCTAAAGTTATACTGAGCTTAGATGTTAGATGACACACCACTGAAAGATTAGCAAGAGAACCCAAACACTTTCACTCTCAGATTGTTGGAGCTGTAGCCATAATACTGTAGACATCACAAGTCATAGAACATAAGAAAGGACCACAATAAACTCGCTAATCATCTTGTAGTTCTATATCAAGCTGTTCCTGGGGCCTCCCTCCCCCTTCCGGTCAGGTCACTGCGGCTAAAAAAGTGCCTAGAGTACTTTGTTAATGACCGTGAAATTGGGTCGTATCCTTGACACGGCCCGGGTCTGGTCTATTCGCTATATGTCATCACACTAATTTAAACTCAAACTGAACAGTATCAAACTAACACAATATTTGCAACACGATATAAATAAACGCCAAACACAAGAAAAATCGCTGAAAATTAAATAAATTAACCCCCAAACTTCACTAATGGTAATACTACATTAATTGCACTTAATGCCTGGCCCCGTCTGGGGTACAGGAGACGTTGCTGCAGGTAATTGTCTGGAACTGTGTTTGATCCTGTAAAACCCTCTTATGGCTGACCCAGATGACGTCATAACAGGCCGTCTTTTACCTTAAACGTGACTGTTATCTCACCACTGGTAATACAACTGTCTACCGCTGGCTGGACACTGACTGGTGTACAACAAGGAGTGGACACAATTCTTCACTTGGGAATCAAACCCGTGAGTGTTCGCTCATGTGGTCAACCCTCTACCGATTGATATACAACCATAATGTTTTGTTAATTCAGTTTCCTCTCATGGCTTGTAGGTGAACGCATACAACTAACTTATGTAGATTACAATATAATTTTCCTATTAGTTATACATCAACCTTAGGCATGACAAAGCCATTCAACAAATTTGCATATAAAGGATTTGCATGTAAATTAATCAACAAATAACAATTTAAAAATCCTTTATAATTTGCATTTATATAAGTGAATTAACTGTAATTTTGTTATCAATACCAACACATTATTTCTGCTCATCATTGAATAATTATTCCCACTCACACCTCAGGTGATTACAACGATCCTCCTGCTGTGTTTATATATATATGCTCTACCATATAACTATACAAACTGTGTATATAATTTTGCAGAAACGAAACACAATTAAAATCAATAAGAAATAAAAAAAAACATCTAAGAACCAAGTATTTAATATAGCACAAGCTGGAGTACCCGGCGAGGTCAGGGTTTGTTCTGTGTTATAAAGTGTTGTGGTGCACGGGGGGGGGGGCTCCCTACCTTAGTGAAACCCTCCACATTCCATCACTGTGACACATACTATATACTGGTCAGTCAATGTACACTATGTCTATTTCATCAATATTTGTTTCTGTCTATCTATCTGATCTAGTTTTATCTGTCTGTCTGTGTCTTTATATTTATATCTTTATATCTCTCTCTATCTCTATACTTTACGCTGCTGTTCCTTCTGAAGTAGTTAACTATTCTGTAGAATGTGTTGTCAGAAATATAATCATAATCTATATCTGTTTAACTGTCATGATAATGTGCGTAAAACTTAACTTAATTTGAATATTTGTATGATCATAACCACTAAATAGAATAATGCTAATTGATTGTGGGGTTTAATTATTAATATGATTTAGGTTCAACACAAAATTAATAACCGCTAATCTACATACGTCATCACCTGTAAACTATGAAACAAATACTTTGTTTCAGAACTACCAAAAAAAGGTTAAATAAGCTTGGTATTTATTTGTTACCTTCCTGGGAGTATTATGTGGAGCGAGTGACAGATAAAGCTACATATATAACGTTTTTATCATATAACTCGCCGTTCGGGCAGTTGGTCTAGCCAGTGTTACCAGTACAGGAAGAAACACCAGAGTCCGGGGAACCTGTGATGTTAAGTAGTGAGGGTCACACTGGGTAACACCCTTCTCACATGTGTCTAGGTTAGGTAGGGCTCAGAACCCTTGACATGTTGATGATATACAAGTTACCGCTGTACTCCCAACACCCCCCAATAATGAAGTGCAGAGAAAGTATACGGTATTATACCTTAGTGATAACATATATACAAGTTACCGATATAGTGCAACTTAAAATACTTATTGGAAGGGTTCAGTATATGAGGCTTCCTCACACGACACATACAGTATAGTCCCGCGGGCCATTGACTAAGAATCACTAGTTTTCAATATTTATAATATAATCATAAAGGCAACATGATGCCTTTATTAACATGTTCCCCATGACTCTATAAAACCAACACTGTTTTGTTTCGCAGAAAATATCCCAAAATAAATAACGAGGAACCCATAAATCAGTGCACTACTGAAGAGCTCCTCTGTTTTGAAAAATTTGTCAAAACTCATTAAAATAAGAGGATTTAGATAAGCTTGAAAATATTTTATGATTTACTGACAAAAAGTATACAATTAATTGTCAGTCATGTCTCTGGGGTCTTTATCATTTGTATATTTGATAAGGTTATAGGTCACAAAATGAAAATACACACTTTTTTGTTTACATACGTCCACACCTTCCCTGGTCGTAAATCCACCCAACTGCGGTATATACTCAAACTTAGCTGCCTTGAACAGATTGATGATGTCGCCTCCTCTCTCACGACCTCCCACCCTCCTCTCGTTGTCTACTGTGATAAGTCTGTTACCACGCTGGGCGGCGGTGGGTCAGCCCTGAGCTCCAGGCCCGCAGGAAAATCAGGGTCCATGATTGGGCCTCCTCCACTGACACTGAGAGCATAGTCAATTAGTCATCCATGCGGATTTTCATGAAGGCGCGACTTCAGCCCGCCATGAACGCCGGAACCTCATTATAAACAGTGACAGCACTTCTGCTTCGCTAGCGAGGCTGAAATTGCCATTTCCCTCCTCCTAACGCACTCCAGCCGGCGTTGTCGGGCTAGAGCAAACTGATGACATCTGTGTGAAGTTTATTTGGATCCCGTCACATACAGTATAGGAATAACTGCCTGTGACACTGTTGATCGGCATGCCAAAGAAGCGACACAACGAGAATCATTCGATTAACATTGGACACACCTGAAACATCGGGAAGTGCCACACTATGCCACTATGACGCTGTAACCGGTGATGATATCTGCCACTACAAAGAGTATTATACTCTGACTCGGTCCCAACAGATTGTGTACACTCTCCCCAAAAAGTATTGGCCCCCCCTGGACCTGATGCATTTGGAAATAAACACAGCAACAAGTGCACAACAGTCTCGGATCGGTTGGTATTTCTGACTGTGAGTTGCAACTTTCGTTCTTTCTCCTTGCATCATGATATCTGCAGTGTACCACATATTTTCTACATAATGTAATGAAATAGGATGAATTGTGATACCATATGCAAAACCAATAACGACACGAGTAACCCCGCTGATTTATGGCACCTTAGATACTATTTCAGCCCCATGGGATGGATTTTCAAATAGGAATATAACGTTACTATGTTTCCATGAACCGAGGTTAACAACAGAATCGCTTCGAACGAAATATGAAACATTATGATCCGATATTACATTCATTTGAAAATAAAGAAATTGCAGGAGTATTAAAGTGCCATATCCAATTACAATGACATTATGATTTACTGCATTTCGATATTATTTCTACCTCAATTGATGGGGGGTAAACATTATAAATATAAAGTATCATCTCATGATTCGTGCTGGCAACGGAACATTATCTGATACACACTACGCGACGATGTCTGCCGGTGCAAGCTGTGTTTTCCAATGAGTCTCGGGGACTAGTGTTGGTCATGGTTATCCAGCAGAAAACATCCACTATTTGACTGCCGTTGATATATTTTCGCTACATTAATATTATCATATTATTGTACTAAAGATGAAGCACGGTGATTCACCATAATTACAATAAATGACAGAAATAATAACTGGCAACTCACAGATAATAGGAAGGCTGGCCTACCAACATAATGCAGGAATCACAATTAGTGATCGGAAATATTCGTCCATTGTGACACATTGTATCGATGAGAAAAAGGCCGATACTTTTTGGGAAAGTGTACGTAGGACTGCGCTTAGGGTACAGGTACAGTCGCCAACAAATGTCCTGTCATCTCTTCTGCCGTTCGCGAACCCCGAGATACTGACTCGCGAACCTAAGCAGTAGATAATGTTGTTTTATTCTCTCCACGGCTGCTTCGGATTCATGAGTCAGAACCTCGGGATCGTGGAACAGCAGGAGAGGCAACAGGACATTTGCTGGCGACTGCACATACCTATGGGAGTGTATTGGCAACCCTGAGCCTGGCCGCACTATTTGTAAACTTCGTGGTCAACCCTCACTCTCACAACTTCTCTGACTACACCCTCACTTGCCCTATGACCTCCTTCAGGTTACCAACACCTCGTCCCTCCCTGACCAGATTCTACGCCCTTGACTCTTCAGGCTTCTACGCCCTTAACTCCTGAGACATAAAGGCAAACATGAACTTAGCATGCTTCCCTGTTGGGCGCTGTAAACGCTTCTGAGCTTCACCTTACACAAGGATATAGGCGTGTGCCCAATAAATGATAAAAAATAAAGTAAAAAAAATAAAAAAATCCCTCCTCCTAGAGACAGGCCTGGTACTTGACATTATTAGGGACCAGCCAAGATTTGCCATAAACAGATGTATTTGTACTGGTAACTTTCCCCCCACACACTTATCATCCTGTCACTTTATGTAACTTGCTGACAAAACTCATAGCCCTTCAGGTATTTCCGCCCTTAATGCATAAGTCACGAAGGCAAGCATGAACTCCGCATGCTTCCCTGTTGAGCGCTGCAAGCGCTTCTGCGCATCGTCTAGCACAGTATGCAAGGGGGTGCTCAATAAACTAGCCCCCTCGCGGGGCAAATTGAACTTTTTTTTTTACATAATTAGGTTCTACATATTTATGAGAAATAACAAGTTAAGCATCATTGTCTAAAATAAACAAACCATCATTGAATTGGAAGTTTGAGAAGTATATAATTATACTGATTTAAAGACTGCCTCTATATAATCTCATTTACACCCACAAAGGTGATTAGTTATAATGGGAAATGCTGTTAAGCCATGTAATAATCATATACTTGTGGGTACGATAGATTAAAAAAATTACACGAGAGTAAAATATGTTAGAAAAACATGAATGAATGTTGGTCCGGCGAGCAGTTGAGCTAGAGGAGGACAGAAAGGTCTTGTGTGGCAAAATCTTCACGGAATTATTATTTTTTCGTCATATCTTTCTTAATTTGGAGTGACTTCAAACTTGGATGTCTTAAAGGAAGTCATTTAGATGTTCGATTAAGTAGTCTTCGTGGCATTACGGGGAGGAGTCACGTCATCCTACACACAGTACAGTGCTCTCGCTCTTTGCCAATATTCACCTCCCAAGTCGATGGAACATTTCTTATTTATGATGAGCCGAAATATCTGCTGTACAGTCAGGGACAAAAGTTCGCTCCCCGTGGTGAAACTGAGTCACAGGAATGAGTCTCCAAACTGACTTACCCTGACTGTCATCTGGTGCGGGTGTGTTGTTTTATCTCATTTGGGGTCGACACTGCTTCAGTTTGGGAGGAAGTGAACTTTTGACCCCGGGTGTACGTGTCAAAGGTTGTAAAATTCTATATAACTTACATGTAAGCAACATACACAACGGTACAGCCATCACCAGTCATAAAAAGTGTAATATGATATACTCCAAAGTTGATATAATTTTGTACCAATTTCACAGTTCTGAAGATAATTTACGGTAATTAAATGTTTTGAAATACGAGTATGTTTATGCAACAGCTTCCCGATTGAATATTATACTAGTATTTGATATTGAGTGGCGGTGCAGTAACTCCGCTGAACACACCCTGGAATAGCGAGTGGAGTAGGTGTGAACCTTATCTTGTTTCCGGACAACTTGCAATATGTAGGAAAAGGCATAAACGCATTTCATAGGCAAAGTAACAATCTTCAGGTGTGTTAATTTACATGTGGTAAAATAAACAGATGATGGAACGTACACAACCTCCCTAAACAGCTCCTCAGAACCACTACCATCAAGAACCATTCCCCTCTCAGCCTGACTCAACAATTCTTGACGGTACAGCTTCGACACGGACTTGCTATAGTTAGAGTCTTTGTATCAGCATAAATAAATGGAAGTCCAACATACATGACGTGACTCAATGTTAATTGATACATTTTCCACGGTAGGTTGCGTGTGTGGTTTATTTTGCCTCGTGTGTAATGTTACTTTTTGTTGCTGGTAAAATATGTTCTTTCATTTGTTTATTTCTGGCAATTATTCTAAACTAAGATATATTTTTGTTATTACTCCCTTATCTTGACTGAGTGGTATATATTGAATTCATCTAATTGTGTTTAATTCACTTATATAAATATATAAGATCTATTGCATTTGTTGTTAGTGATTCATCACTTGTGACTGTAAGCTATAATATCAATTGTATTTTCTGATAATGGAAATACCAACAATAAAAACCAGATATCTCCCACACATCCGCGGTGAGGAAATTCTTGCTGTACTTGTAGTGATGGGGGAACTGTTTCTGGGTCATTCCTAAGCTTACGGAGAAGTTGTTCGCCGTCTCCAGTCTGTGTTGGCTATTTGTTGCCGTGGCCACTGTGGTGAGGCTCGTGTTTAAAATATTCACCAGGTATGAGATCCTGAGTATTCAGGTCTGTTCCCTCAACTAGGGGGAAATAAATGAGGTCTATTAAAGTTACAGGTAAAAGGTAAACCCCCGTTACAGAATCATTATTGGTGAAACCCCCATGGAACAGAAGGCTCTGTGTGTGCGTGTGTTTATGTATTAATAAACGAATAAGACGGGAATATCTCTCTCTCTCTCTCTCTCTCTCTCTCTCTCTCTCTCTCTCCTGGATCAACAAGGAAGGGGGACAGGAAAATCACCACAGTTATCATTACCACCACTGTCACCATCACCTCACCGTCACCATAACCAGCACTGCCACCGTCACCAGCACTGCCACCGTCACCAGCACTGCCACCGTCACCAGCACTATCACACAACCACTGTCACCATAACCACCACTGCCACCGATGTTTTTGTTACTTTAAATTAATAAAATCAAACACTATAAATTAATTTAGATATTTCCAGACAATGTTAACAAAGACAAATACAAAAATGAGCAGAATAATGCAGAGAAGAACAGCTTTAAGTGACCCTTGAGCCTTGGTGGTCAACTCCTGAACTATATTTTGTTGGTGTTAACATCGAATGGATGGGAACTTGAGAGAAAAATAGAAAGAAAGTTGAAGTGTAAAACGCGTTACAAAAATGTTCGAACCAGGACAGGATTCTCACCAAAGGCCCGACACCATCAGAGGGCGGCGCCCCGTCAACAACCTTCCCGCCGCCGACAATTAGGGTAAAATAACTTGACTATATGTACAGGTCAAATTGGTGCCAACAATTTTATACAACATAAACCTATACGGGAACTGAACATTTAACAACTACGGGGGAAAAAACATCAAAGACGCTGTTTAAAGTTCCTGTCGCAAAATTTCAATGCAAATGTCTTTATCGAGAATATTTTAAGAAAATGTGAGACCTATAATGAATCGTTCATCCTTGAATGCTTTATAACGTTTGTAAAGGTTCGTCTTGCTTGGCTGTGTGTGTGTAATAATAATAATAATAATAATAATAATAATAATAATAATAATAATAATAATAATAAACGGTTTATTAATAGAGTTGCAGCTGGTGGCTTAAAATATACAAACTTATAATTTGATTTAGACATAATGATATAATATGCGTTGAATACATTTACAGGGCTGTACAGTACATTAATCAGGAGTTGTTTATTATTTTAACAATAGATGGGATGGTGGTGTTCTTATATCTATCGGTGCGGGCTCTTATGGGCTGAATTTTGTTGTACTGTAGTGGCGGACTGCGCTAGGTGGGTGGGGGACTGGCGATGACGAGGATGGTGCAGAAGTCCACTGCCAAACCTTGTTAGTGCTTGGTGGTGGCGGTCACTGTGTGTGTGTGTGTGTGTGTGTGTGTGTGTGTGTGTGTGTCATCAACAAAATACGTCGAAAACGAGTATATCAGTTTTGCTAAGACTTGGTAGGTTGTCGATTTATTGTCAAGAAATAAATAATGTTTTAAAGAATATAATTCACAAGTTAAGTCCAAGTAGAAGATCTCTTAGAGGAGAGTTGACAGCTGTGAGGACCATCTCTCTAGGACCATTACACCTATTATCCCTTTCTTATTTTTCACCCAGAATGTAACAAATGATCAGCTACGTTTGTGAAGCAAGAGTTCCCGGTGTGAGAAGGCGGCCTCAGTCATGACTAAGACGAGTATACTGTACACCCTAACTTGTTCTACGTCTTTTCCTTTCAGTTTTCCTTCCTTGTGAGAAAATAGTCAGAGAGGAGGACAAGACCTTACAACTAGTGGGGTCCCAAACCTCCTCCAAGTTAACAATTTTACCTTAACTTCTTACTTATCCAACTTCTCTCTTGTTTACCTTCTTACCTACTTTATAAATCCATTCAATAAGGAATAATTCAGTTTTCGAAATATTAGTTAATTTTATATCCGTTTGATAAGAGTTGTTATAATTATTTATGAACCAGCTCAAAGACCTCCTGCCGTGTCATTAAAATCAGTCTCACTAATTATGAGATACAGTCAATGATTATTACCGTTGAGGCTAAATCTGTGTTTTTCATAAATAAACTATTTCTTTTAGTTCATTCTTAACCAAGGTTTTAAGTTAAGCCAAATTGGTTTATTCATAGTTGAGATATTTCATTTAAAGTCATACCTCACTGAACAACTGTAATCATGACCTGTGTTTACTTTATATCAGTTAAATAAGTATCTCCTTTATCTTAACAAAATAATAAATTTCATTCTAGACAAACAACACGTGTCTGGCTCACCTTAGGGTCTCATTTTTTTATATTAAATATTTATCTAAAAAGACGTCTATCACCGACAATCTTTTCATAAGTCATTAGCATAATCATCCCCGGATGCTGTAATATTTCCTATACACGTGACCCACACAGCTAAACCCTCACCTACAGGAACACATCATTACAGAATACACACATTAGATCGTACGTTCACCCAGAGGAGAAATGCCAACATAAAAGAGCTAATGACATTTTGATGAGGAAACGATGACAGGGATCTTGTGGAATTAATGCCCTGGATATTGACAAGGTGACTGATGGACTACACAAAGGGATGATGCTTTTGTATGTGTATGTGTGTGTGTGTGTGTGTGTGCATGTATGTATGTATGTGCGTGTGTAATAATAATAATAATAATAATAATAATAATATATATGTATAATAATAATAATAATAAACGGTTTATTAATAGAGTTGCACCCGGTGGCTGAAAATATACAGACTTACATTTGATTTAGACAATGATATAATATGCATTGAATACATTTACAGGGCTGTACAGTACATAAATCAGTTGTTGTTTATTATTTTAACAATAGATGGGATGGTGCTATTCTTATATCTATCGGTGCGGGCTCTTATGGGCTGAATTTTGTTGTAGTGGCGGACTGCGCGAGGTGGGCGGGGGGCTGCCGGTGGCAGGAGGTGGCGATGACGAGGGTGGTGCATTAATTGGCTGCCAAACCTTTCCAGTGCTTGGTGGTGGAGGTCACTGAGGGATGGCATTTCCAGGTGGAGAGAGCGTTGGTGTAGCCGGAGTATTCTGCGCCGAGCATGATTCTGCAAGCCCCGCTCTGTACCTTCTCTAGCTGACGTTGTTGGGTGGAATTGAGAGAAGACGACCAGGCTGGTGACGCATACGTTAGTTTGGGGAGAATAAAGGCGTTGTAGATGGTCCTCAGCTCTGGGGTGGGTGTCCCAAGTGACCTAAGTCTTTGTAGCATGTAGAGACGGTACGAGGCTGCATTGACTGTGTTATTACATGGGCCTTCCAGTCAAGTTTGTTGTCTATAGTTACACCCAGGAGTTTGGCAGACTGCACCAGCTGGAGAGGATGGCCACCCACTGTGACTGCTGGGGCTTGCACTGGAGTGGTGTGTGTGTGTGTGTGTGTCCTCTCCCATCACCCTACAGTACCTGCCCGATATATTCCCCTCCATCACTTTACTTCTGTTCCTATAATATATCCATTACCTCACCTCTCTGCCTCACTTCCATTCATCATTTGTCTCATTTCACTTTAACTATTCATTACGTCACCACTATGTGGCTTTGGACCTTACCTTCATCACAGTCAATTTATTAATAGAAATAATAATAATAATAATAATAATAATAATAATAATAGCGGAGTTACACAGTAGCCCACCTGTACCATTGTGTGTTTTGTTCAGGTGATGGCGTTCGGAGCTGCCGAGAAAGTGAATCCATTTTCTCTTTTTTACTCAAATTTTTGTTTTATTTTTTATTGTAAAATATCATAAAATATAATATTCTCGTTAAAGTATTTTTTGTTTAATGTTTCGTTATTCTTTTGAAAAAAATCCCATAAACTACCATGTGTAATACGTAAAACCTATAAATTCTTGTGGATAAGATCTTATTGCCTCACAAATTAAGGGTGTTGCAACAGAACACACACACACACACACACGAACACACACACACACACACATTTATGAAGAATTATGAATATTTTTCACACTATCTTTCGTTTCCTGTTAATACGTTAATCTTTTTTTAACTTAAAATCCCTTTACTAATTTATTCACCTGTATAATTAAATATACTACGAAAATCAGTTAGGTACAGATGAGGAAATGTGTTCCTACGCCACCTATGGTAACCCATGTCTCCAAACGGCCAACCTATATGACCTATAGCAAACCTATCCACTAATCACGCCCGTCGTTACACGACCAATACCCATTCATTCATAAACAGTGATACTACTACTGCAACGGTGCTGTTTGGGGGCACGTGTTACCACAGGGTGTGTAGGAACACATTTCCCCAACTGTATGAATATTTTTTTTTTCAATATGACTAAAGGTTTAGATTATAAACACTAACATTGTCGAGTATAACACTGAGTCTTGCTGACCAGTCCAGGATGGTATGGGATTTCACAACTGTTCTAACTACCGCAACTTGACACAACCATCCATCACCCCTTCCGTCACAACCATCCATTACCCCTCCGTCACAACCATCCATCACCCTTCCGTAACAACCATCCATTACCCCTCCGTCACACCCCTCCGTCACCCTTCCGTAACAACCATCCATTACCCCTCCGTCACAACCATCCATCACCCCTCCGTCACAACCATCCATCACTCCTGAAGGTTACTAGTGTGCCCTGAAGAATGCAGTGATGGCTAGGGAAACACTGAGTAACACTGAGTCCGTTTATTGTGGATGAGAGAAATACAAGTGGTGACCAGCGTGTGCCAAGCACGGCTCACACAGTCAGACTGGGGCTGCCTTGCCATATGGCAGCCTCGGGGCAATGTTGCCACATAACACGTGCAGTGTTGCCACGTGATAATATATATAAATGCTACTCGGCACAGTAGCTTATGTACAGGGTTGCTACTCGGCACAGTAGCTTAGATACATAACCTACAACTCCTCCATCACAACCATCCATCACTCCTCCGTCACAACCATCCATCACCCCTCCGTCACAACCATCCATCACCCTTCCGTCACAACCATCCATCACTCCTCCATCACAACCATCCATTACCCCTCCGTCACAACCATCCAGTCCTCCAATATATACACTGGCTACTCATCACCTCTCCTGGTAAGACCTCAGCCAACTTTCAGTATTACTCACACCCACTTGACCAAACTTTGCTACACAACATTACCTTTTAAAACTTCCCTCAGAGGAACTTAGACAACAGATAAAGAAAAGGTTTTGTGTTTGATATTAATGGTTATAGATGTGTTTAGTTTTCCTTTATATTTGTAGTTGTGTTGTGACGGCTGTGTTTCATCTGGAATTAGTCAAACAAAATATAAAAAGTGGCGTCCAGTATTGAAGGGGTTAATGGAGATAATCTCTTAAAGTTAGGTAAGTCATAAGATAAATAAAATAATGATTCATAAATGACATTGATTTTTATCAAGTTTTCATATAACGTGAGATCTTACTTTTGAATTAGGAAAAGGTTATTATAGAAATTATTACCTGTAAATTGTATTGTTTCTTCATATTAAGAAACACATAAAATTATTCACTGTTGCATCTTATGTTCATCGGAGGTTTTCATCTGCAACATGCTGTACACCTCCACCCTGTACTGACAATGTCTCGGTAACTGCCTTCATCACCTGGCCAGTACACCTGTCCACGTTAATTATTCCTTCCTTCGCGCCTTGGTTTCCACAGTTAACACCACTACCATTTCCTTAAGTTATATAACACTATCTTCTCCCACCTGGTTACTCTGTAGTTAATGACTCGTGTTCCTCCAGGTAACATGGCTCACGTCACAAACGCACCTGTAGTTAATGACTCGTGTTCCTCCAGGTAACATGGCTCACGTCACAAACACACCTGTAGTTAATGACTCGTGTTCCCCCAGGTAACATGGCTCACGTCACAAACACACCTGTAGTTAATGACTCGTGTTCCCCCAAGTAACACGGCCTATATCACAAACACAACAGTTAACTCTCCTTTCCCCCTTCCATTATACATCCTCTTAGTATGTCTCTTTATAACGACTTCTCAGTAATGATCTCTGTGACGACCTCTTAATAACTTCTCAAAAACGACCTCTCAGTAACGACCTCTCAGTAACGACCTCCCATTGAAGACCTTTCACTATCGACCTCCCCAGTACATCCTCCAGTACCCTCACAGTGTCTCCCCGAGCGCTCTTGTAGTCAACTTTACCGGTCAGTTTAAAAATGTAATTTACAACATTTCCCCGTAAATACATCAGCTATGTAATGGGAGACAAATTACAAATGGTTCTGGTGACTCTTGAAGGCGGTGATAAATAGACCATTTTTGAGAGAGATAAACCACTCATAATATATCCCTGAAGGTGTATCTTACAGCTGCAATTTGACCCTGAAGATGTATCTTACAGCTACACTTTGACCTTGAAGGTGTATGTGACAGCTACACTATGGCCCTGAAGGTGTATCTTACAGCTACAATTTGACCCTGAAGGTGTATCTTACAGCTGCACCTTGACCCTGAAGATGTATCTTACAGCTACACTTTGATCTTGAAGGTGTATGTGACAGCTACACTATGGCCCTGAAGGTGTATCTGACAGCTACAATTTGACCCTGAAGGTGTATCTGACAGCTGCACCTTGACCCTGAAGATGTATCTTACAGCTACACTTTGATCTTGAAGGTGTATGTGACAGCTACACTATGGCCCTGAAGGTGTATCTGACAGCTACAATTTGACCCTGAAGGTGTATTCGACAACTGCACTTTAACTCAGTTTATCTATAGTAGTGACGATGTAGCCTCAAGCTGCCCGTGATATATGGTTGTCTCTTTGTCTTGACTCCTAAAGGTATACTGTGGTTGTGGGTTCCTCAACCCCCTTCCCCCTCCCCCCCAGTCCTCAATAAGAATGTACAGTTGGGGAAATGTGTCCCTACCCCCCCCCCTGTGGTAATACGTGTCCACAAACCATAAAGTCGCAGTAGTAGTAGTATC
>NW_024720651.1:0-4148 GCF_018991925.1 Homarus americanus
CTCTTATTTATCGCTGCAGATATCACAAAAGGGTTATGTTACCTGTGTCTATGACAGCACCAAATCATTAAGTGTCACCTCACCTTGGCAGATCCTTCAGAATTCTTCACTTAATCATTTCTACAATTTCTCGGTAGTATTTTCTTTAACGTCAAATATAAAAAACTCTCATTCTCCCCCCCTAAGGACCACTTGTGCTCCACTTTGCTCACTGAGGCGCGCCACAAACATGCTGACAGTAAATCGATGGCACGCGACGCGAAAACTGACGGGCGGGCATAAGAGAGACGCGTGATCATTGTTAACGTGCGTGTGGGTGGAGGGTAATAATAATAATAATTAACGGTTTATTGAAAAAGTTCTGCAGCCCGAAGGCTGAAAATATACATTGGACATAAATGACTTATTACATACATTGGTGGTTTAACAAAAGCCTTCATTAGAGAAAGGTGAAAGAACATACAGTGAACATACAGATTAATGTAGGATTGTACGTGTTGAACAGCAAACACGTAGTGTAGTAACTCCCTCCCAGATGGTGTTAGGAGGGACCTCACGTGATGTAGTGTTTCCCTCAGATGGTGCCGAGGGGCCTCCGTGGTGTAAATTCCTCTAGATGGTGTTATGAGGGGCTTTCAAGTAGTGTAGTAATTCCTACCGATGAGCAACATGGGGGCCTCGTGAACAGCCAAATTTCCTACAGATGGTGTTATGAGGGCCTCTGTGTGTAGTAATTCCCTCACAGATGGTGTTGCCTTTGGGCCTCATTGTTGCGTGATTCCTACAGATGGTGACCCCATAGAGGGACCTGACGTGGTGTAGTAATTCCCTCAACAGATGGTGTTATGAGGGGCCTCACGTGGTGTAGTAATTCCCTCACAGATGGTGTTATGAGGGGCCTCACGTGGTGTAGTAATTCCCTCACAGATGGTATTATGCAGGGCCTCACGTGGTGTAGTAACTCCTTCACATATGGTGTTATGATGGGCCTCACGTGGTGTAGTAGTTCCCTCACAGATGGTGTTATGAGGGGCCTCACGTGGTGTAGTAATTCCCTCACAGACGGTGTTATATGAGTGAGGTGTGGTCCCAGGCCTTCCTATCGTAGACGGATTAACACATCGCTGGTTGTTGGGTCTCACGGACCGTTATCACTGGGTACCTGGGACCTCACTGTGTGAAGGTTAACTTGGGTGCGACTGTTACCGTTGAGTTGTTCTCACTGACTTAAGCACTGTTCACCACTGTTCACCTCTGTTTAACACTGGTTCCATTCCTTTCCTTAATGAAATGTAACTTCTGGCGAGAACTTGTTGATATTTCGGTGGGGAGGAGGGTTCAGGGGAGGGAGTTGGTATGGGCCAACTTAACAGTTGACCTGGCTGCTCCGAGAGGAGCGCCAGGTACGTCTTGACCCTTCGGTGGGGGGTGTGTGTGTAAGAGTGGGGTGTGTGCTGTGTGGGGTGGGAATGTGTGTGTGTGGGGTGGGAATGTGTGTGTGCAAGGTGTGTGTGTGTGTGTGTGGGGTGTGTGTGTGTGTGTGGCTGTGTGTGTGTGTGTGTGTGTTGTGTGTGTGTGTGTGTGTGTGTGTGTGTGTGTGTGTGTGTGTGTGCGTGCCTACTGTGTGTGTGTGTGTTGACGTCAGGGAGGAAGAATATCTCTCTCTCTCTCTCTCTCTCTCCCTCTCGTGTGTCATTAACTCATATCATAAAATCAGCGCCAGCAAAGGCAGTCAATCTCCGCCTGGCGTTTTCCTTCCCTAACAACACCCTCATAACCACTACACCAGAGAGTCATTTACCTTCTCCTTACCTGCCGTGACGTTGGTGTCAGCATAAACTTCCCTCATAATAATCTTCCTCTTTTAAGGCTGGAACAAATCTCTTATGAGAGTCATTAAAGTATATAACCCAGATGAAGAACCGCCTCTCACCTTGATGACCTTTACTCTACCTTCGACACCTGACGCACATTAACGTTCCTCTCTAAAGCAGAAGGTGAGTAGAGGTAGGGAGAGATGGGGTGACGAGGATGGATAGTAGGAACAGAGGACTGGAATTAGGGTGTGGGATGAAGGACAGGTGGGGGTAAAGGAGGGGGTGGTGAAGGAGGGGTGGGGTGTTAGCGGAAAGAGAGATAGAGGAGGGGGGAGGGGGGTTGGTCTTCCTCAGGTAACCAAGTACAGTATTCACATTTACGTGGGAGGTATTCAAGCACATTGCGTATTTGGTTCTGTACATGAGAATTGATATAGTTACTAAGTGCAAAAAAGTGGATACAATCTTAAAATGTCGGCTATCTTGCCATTAGAGATGGTGGGGTGGTGGTGGTGGGGTGGTGTTGGTGGGTGGTGCAGGTGGTGGGGTGGTGTTGGTGGGTGGTGGGGTGGTGTTGGTGGTGGGGTGGTGTTGGTGGGTGGTGGGGTGGTGTTGGTGGTGGGGTGGTGTTGGTGGGTGGTGCAGGTGGTGGGGGGGGGTATTATTGTACCCTGGCTCACCTCTGTTCATGTTTATTCATTAGAATTCTTTTGGGATGACAACTTGTTGGGAATGCATTGACTGAATCTCCTGAACGACCGATCCCTTCTTCAGTAGTGAATATGCAGGAATATTACACACACACACACATGCATAAATAAACCTGTAAACGCACTTCCTTTCAAACTTCCATAATCGTGGTATTAAAGAAGATGAAAGTGCAGGTAACACACACACACACACACACACACACACACACACACACTTTGCATCAGTAGTTTCCGGGAATATACTGCTGCTCGCGTACAGGTTTACCTTGCTATAATTTAGGTCCATTGTAGTGTACAGTCATCGTCCCACTGGTTTACCTTAAGTTTACCTTCATAATGGTATATATTCCCCTGGTTTACCTTGCTAGATATACCTCCATCATACGGGTATATTCCTCAGGTTTAACTTGCTAGATATACCTCCATTATACGGGTATATTCCTCTGGTTTACCATAATCTGTCTTCCTAAATAACAATTAATTTATTATTATTTAATATTCAACAGTGAGTAAGATAAGCTGATCCAATAATGAGTATTTCTCGTCTCAAAGGATATTCTCTTCCTCACTATACTGTGTTGTGATGGGTGAATATTACTCATCCTCACTACAAAAGATCGTGAATCATGAGTAAATATCTATAAAATATTACTCATCCCAACAAAAACAAACAAACCTGAATAAAGACAGTGACTCAACACCCAATAGTGACTTGAACGTAACAATAACTCGTAACTATGACTGATCCAACTACGCAATAATGAGTCATATAGTTAATCTAGTGAAGGTAATTGAGTCGGTGAATAATTATAAGAGGTAATAGAGACTAGTAAGGTTCAATTAGTACATAGTAAAGTACAATGAAGTGTAATTTGTGTGTTAATGTACACCTCGTGGGTGATAATTACTGTACTAAGGTTGGGTTTTTATTGTTCTTAGTTTACACGAACGAATGAGTACTTGAAAGTGTACATTGAGTTCACCTGTAGTTGTGATGTTCTGGTAAACTTTCTATAGTATACTTTCGTGAAGTTCTGGTACATTGAGTCCTGCTTAGTCAAGTATTCATAGAGAGAGTGAGTCAGAGAAAGAGAGTGAGTGAGAGAAAGAGAGTGAGTTAGAGAAAGAGAGTGAGTGAGAGAGAGAAAGAGTGAGTGAGAGAATTAAATAAATCAATTGACTGTAACAACTTCCTAACAAATTTGTAGGAAAAGAGAGAAATGAGGAATAGACAGATTATAGAAATATTTTGGTACTTGAGAGAGAGAGAGAGAGAGAGAGGAAAATAAACAAATAATTAAAAGGAAAAATCGAAACAAAGAACGAAGAAAGATAACGATAAAAAATAAAATAATTACGAAAATACTGATAACAAAAATATAAATTGAATCAAAACACAAAATTTTAGAAAAAAAAATACGATGAAAAAATATCTAGCTAAACAACCTTTGACCTATTCATTTCTGTGACTCTTCAGGGTCAACTTTTCCATAACATTTTAGTCCAGAGAAATTATTTTATTCTTCCTTGAAATAAACAACTATAGACAGGTTGAGATGGTATTAGTGGATGAGAAGAACACGAAGAACAAGAACACGAAGAACAAGAACACGAAGAACAA
>NW_024720652.1:0-15306 GCF_018991925.1 Homarus americanus
GTATAGTGGGGTTCAGTGTTGTGTAGTGTAGTGTAGTGTGGTGTAGTGTAGTGTGGTGTAGTGTGGTGTAGTGTAGTAGCGTGGCGGTGTGGTATAGTGGGGTTCAGTGTTGTGTAGTGTAGTGTGGTGTAGTGTAGTCGCGTGGTGGTGTGGTATAGTGGGGTTCAGGGTAGTGTAGTGTAGTGTGGTGTAGTGTAGTGTAGTGTGGTGTGGTGTAGTGTAGTAGCGTGGTGGTGTAGTGTAGTGGGGTTCAGTGTTGTGTTGTGGAGTGTGGTGTGTTGCATTAAGGTATGATGTTGCAAGATGTGATGTGGCATGGTATGGTATTATGGCATAGTATGGTGTAGTGTAGTGTGGGGTGGTATAGTAGCGTGGTAGAGTGTGGTATAGTGGGGTTTCAGGGAGTGGTGTAGTGTAGTGTAGTGGTGTAGTGTAGTGTGGTGTAGTGTGGTGTAGTGTAGTAGCGTGGTGGTGTGTGTTATATTAGGTTCAAGTGAGTGTGAATATATGGGCTGTGTGGTATGGTGTGTGGTGTAGTGTGGCGTGGTGTGGTGTAGTGTAGTAGCGTGGTGGTGTAGTGTAGTGGGGTTCAGTGTTGTGTTGTGGAGTGTAGTGTAGTGTGGTGTAGTGTAGTGTAGTGTGGTGTGGTGTGGTGTAGTGTAGTGTAGCTGTGGTGGTGTGGTGGGGTTCAAGTGTTGTGTAGTGCTGGTATAGTGTGGGTGTAGGTAGTGTGGTGTGAGTGTGGTGTGGTGTGTGGCGTGGCGGTGTGGTATAAATTAGGGGTTCAGTGTTGTGTAGGTGTGGTGTGGTGTGAAGTGTAGTCGCGTGGTGGTGTGTGGTATAGTGGGTTCTGGGGTAGTGTGGAGTGTAGTGGTGTAAGAGGTGTAGTGTGGTGTGGTGTAGTGTAGTGTGGTGTGGTGTGGTGTAGTAGCGTGGTGGTGTGGTATAGTGGGGTTCAGGGTAGTGTAGTGTAGTGTGGTGTAGTGTAGTGTAGTGTGGTGTGGTGTGGTGTAGTGTAGTGTGGTGTGCTGTAGTGTAGTAGCGTGGTGGTGTGGTATAGTGGGGTTCAGGGTAGTGTAGTGTAGTGTGGTGTGGTGTAGTGTAGTGTGGTGTGGTGTAGTGTAGTAGCGTGGTGGTGTAGTGTAGTGGGGTTCAGTGTTGTGTAGTGTGTTGCAATAAGGTATGATGTGGCAAGGTGTGATGTGGCATGGTATGGTATTATGGCATAGTATGGTGTAGTGTAGGTGAGACGCCCCCCACCCCCTCCCTCCCCCCGCCCCCACACACACCCTCCTGCTGAGCTCAATGGTCGAGGATCGCGTGTCAATACCCTGAGGGAACAACCAGGTGTCCGATTTTACACATCTTGGTTAATTGAACACCTGTTGGCCCGGCAAGACACAAGAGGGGGGTACAACATCACAACAATGGGATCGAACTCTACCCACCAAAACCAATTGTAATCCACACCTCTATGTTCTTAGTAAGTAACATTGTAATTATGATTAAAATCAGTTCTTCTTTAATCATTATTTTTCACTTTTTTCATCTGGGGTTTATTATTTTGTTTCGTGTTTCTGAGGATATATTGTAATTCATATATTTTGCTCTATAATACACGTGATTTTGTTGTTGATTTTTTATTTCTTGATATTATTGTTGTTGTTGTTGTTGTTGTTTTAATGGAATTAGATCGTTAAGCCAATATCGTCTCTACGCAACGACTACTAAATGGTCATGTCAAGGCTTCAGTGTTGATAGGATACGATTTGTGTGTGTGTGTGTGTGTGTGTGTGTGTGGTCAGGTGCTTGGCGAGGTGGGGATATATGCATCGGTTCTTTTTTCTCCCCATCTCTGTTTCCCTATTTTTCCCAAGTTTGTCTTTTTTTATTTATTATTCACCTTTTTTTCTTCTTCTATTTTTTTGTATTTATCATTTTGTCTTATATTTCATCTCCTACTTTATCTTTTCTTTTTTTTTACATTTTCCAGAAATTTTTCCCAATAAAGTCTCCAATTTAATATATAATAATCCTCTTTTTTCCTAGTTTTTACTAACCTAACCAAACCAAACCATAACGTAACATAAACTAAAAATAAACTTAACCATATTTGAATATCCCACCAAACCAAACCAAACCAAACCAAAACCACACCTAAACCAAACCAAACCCACACCTAAACCAAACCAAAACCACACCTAAACCAAACCAAAACCACACCTAAACTAAACCAAAACCACACCTAAACCAAACCAAAACCACACCTAAACCAAACCAAAACCACAACTAAACCAAACCAAACCCACACACCTAAACTAAACCAAAACCACACCTAAACCAAACCAAACCCACACCTAAGCAGCAGCCCACACCTAAACCAAGCAAAACACACTAAGCAAACCAAAACCACTAAACCCAAGCCAAACACATCCTAAACCAAACCAAACCCACACCTAAAATAAGCAAAACCACACCTAAACCAAACCAAAACCACACCTAAACCAAACCAAAACCACACCTAAACCAAACCAAACCCACATCTAAACCAAACCAAACCCACACCTAAACTAAACCAAAACCACACCTAAACCAAACCAAACCCACACCTAAACTAAACCAAAACCACACCTAAACCAAACCAAACCCACACCTAAACTAAACCAAAACCACACCTAAACCTAACCTTAAAATTCGTGTTAAAATTCGAGTTCAGAAATTAGTTGTACCCTGAGAGAGTCGCCTTAAAAGATGGGTCCATTAAGCCTTATGAAGATATAGAGACGAACTGCTGGTATCTAACTGAGGGGGGAGAAGGGGGTGTGGAGGAGGGAGGGAAGGAGGGTGGGAGGGAGGGAGAGTGGGATGGAGGGAGGGAGAGTGGGATTGAGGGCTGGGAGGAGAGAAGTATGGAGAAGGGAAGGATGGGGAAGGGGAGGATAGGGTAAAGGGAGGAAGAGGAAAATGGGATGGAGAATGAGAGGATAGGGAGATCGAAGAAGGCAAGGAGAAAGGGAAGGAGAGTGAGATGGGGGGTATGGACAGAGAGAGGGGGGAGGGGGGAGGGGGGAGAGGGGGGTAGGGGGGAATATCGAGAGAAAAAGGAAAGGAAAGAAAAAGAGAGAGACTGGAAAATAGACAGCGAAAAAGAAAGAGAGAAAGAAAGAAAATGAAGAAAGAGAAAATAGACAAAAAGAAAGAAAGAAAATACCAACACTGGAACTATCTTTAACTCGTGTGGTCGGTGGAGGGCCTGGGGGGGGCGGGGGGAGGAGTTCAGAGATCCGGATAAAGGTCTCAAGAGTTTTACTGACGAATCTTTTCTCTCTATAAGGTTGTGGAGGAAGTCCTTTATTCCCCCTTCAGGAGGTGGACGCCCCTCTCCAGACCAGTCTTCTCCTTCCTCCTCCGATTTCTAATTCTTCCTATGCTCTCTCCTCCTCCTCCTCCTCCTCCTCCTCCTCCTTTTTCTTCTTGTACTTTTTCTTCCTTCCCCACTACTAATTCTGGCACCCTACTGTCCCTTCCATCCTCTACTGGCACTGTTCCTTCTATCCTCTACTGGCACTGTCCCTTCCTTCCCCTTCTCTCTCCAGGTTTTACTGTCTCCCTTCCACTCCTACCAACAGTTCTCCTTTCCTTACACACACTCTCTCTCTCTCTCTCTCTCTCTCTCTCTCCTTCTCCCTCTTTTTTTTCTCTCTCTCGCTCCATCTTTCCTTCCTCTAACCTCTCTCCCTCTTTCCTTGCCCTCACCCTCCTGCTGCTCCACTATTTGATCGGTCTGCATATTTTAACCTTGCCTTAGGGAGAAATAGCATCAACCGTCTAGAAGAATATATTTGGAAATGAAAATACAAACATGACGCAGATTTCTGGTCCGCGTGTACCTACGCGCGCACACACACAGACTATTACTTCCGTGCTATAAGGATATATGTCAAGAGCTTCAGTAAATCACGCTTCAGTTTCAGAATATTTATTACTCACAAGACTTTAACTTCACTTTGGTACAGAACTTGAGAGCTTTATAGGCTTTTGAACTAACTTCAACCCTATTATTGTATTATTATGACAACCAACCCAGCCCTAACCCATCAACAATGACAACCCAACCAGCAACCAACTATTATCCATCTGACAATGACCCATCACAACCAACCTAACAACCAACCCAACAACCCAACCCAACCAACCGGCAACAGCAACCTAACAGCCCGTCCCAACCCAACCATTTCAACCAACCCAACCACCCAACCTAGCCATCCCAGCAACCCAACCCAGCAACCCGTCCCAGCAACCTAACCTAACCCAACCCAGCAGCCCAACCCAACAACTAGCAACCCATCGCCCAACAGCCAACAACCAACAACAGCAACCCTTCTAACCCATCCCAGCAACCCAACAACCCAACCCAGCAACAGCCAGTGACAGCCCAGCCCAGCAGCCCAGCAACACAAGCAACCCAACCCAGCAGCAACCCAGCAACAGCCCAACCCAGCCCAGCCCAACCCAGCCCAACCCAACCTAAACCTAACCTAACCATGGAAGTGTTACATGCATCGGGTCTCTACAAGTTATGTCTCCTATCGTCAAACTGTAATTCAATGACACACACTCCCTGGTTGGCTCTCCCTGAACAAGATAATTTACACTAGTTGGTTCCTGGTTCTGTGTTGTTTTGCAAGCCATGTTTATAGTCTATGGTTCGTCTGGTTCTTAGTGTAAGGGGTCACACACACACACACACACACACACCGGCTGCAACTCTATTAATAAACCCTTTATTATTATTATTATTATTGTGTGTGTAGTAGTATGTGTGTACACACACACACACACACATGTATATATATAAAAGAGAATAAAATGAAAAAAAAAGAAAGTCAAAGAAACATCAAGAGAATAACCCCAACTATCTACAAACTTCAAATGACTGTAGTGAAATTATTTAGACCCGTGAACGCTATCCACCACCCACAAAGGTCTTCCGGAATAGCTACAATAGACCTGGATCTCACCCCCCCGCCCTTCCTCCTCTCCTGTCCCTAACAACTTCCTGGGCCCCAGTTAACTAGACACTCCTGCCTTGGGATGACGCTACATTAAACTCCCCTTAAGACTTTGTTGAGAATATTACACTTGAGAAATTGTCTTAAGTCTCTCTCTCTCTCTCTCTCTCTCATACATACATACATACACACACACACACACACACACTACATCCTTGACCACCGAAGGGTCAAGACGTACCTGGCGCTCCTCTCGGAGCAGCCAGGTCAACTGTTAAGTTAGCCCATACCAACCCCCTCCCCTAAGCCCTCCTCCCCACCGGAACATCAACAAGTTCTCGCCAGAAGTTACAATTTCATTTATGAAAGGAACGGAACCAGTGTTAAACAGAGGTGAACAGTGGTGAACAGTGCTTAAGTCAGTGAGAACAACTCAACAGTAACAGTCGTACCCAAGTTAACCTTCACACAGTGAGGTCCCAGGTACCCAGTGATAACGGCCCCCGCGAGACCCAACAAAAACCACCGATGTGTTAATCCGTCTACGATAGGAAGGCCTGGGACCAAACCTCACTCATATAACACCATCTGTGAGGGAATTACTACACCACATGTCCCTCATAACACCGTATGTGAGGGAATTACTACACCACGTCAAGTCCCATCACACCATCTGTGAGGGAATTACTACACCACGTGTCCCTCATAACACCGTATGTGAGGGAATTACTACACCACGTCAAGTCCCATCACACCATCTGTGAGGGAATTACTACACCACGTGAGGTCCTTCATAACACCATCTGTGAGGGAATTACTACACCACGTCAGGCCCCTCATAACACCATCTGTGAGGGAGTTACTACACCACGTGAGGCCCCTCATAACACCATCTGTGAGGTAATTACTACACCACGTGAGGTCCCTCATAACTGTCTGAAGAGTAATTGCACACCACCCGTAAGGTCCCTCCTGTTTTACCATGTGAGGGAATTACTACACCACGTGAGGCCCCTCATAACACCATCTGTGAGGGAATTACTACACCACGTGAGGCCCCTCATAACACCATCAGCGAGGGAATTACTACACCACGCCAGGTCCCTCATAACAACATCTGAGGGAACTACTACACCACCCATTACTATTCTGCAGGGCTGCCTCGCACATATGCAGAAGCGATCATGTTGTATGTATTTCTCGTGGATTTCTCCGTCTGTGAGTTTGTTATGGATAAACTATATACACAACAGTAGAGCTGGGTGTTTCATCTTCACAGTGGAGAGAGAGAGAGAGAGAGAGAGAGAGAGATCTTCCTTATAACATTCACCAGTCGTTCAGCTGTACAAAAAATATACCAACAGCGGAGTTTACACATGCCTGAACCATAAGCCAAGAGAGATAAGATATTACCGTCTTCCTCTCTCTCTCTCTCTTTCTCAGAAAACATACTAGTAAACTTAATATTCAATGAGAGTCGTATCCCCCACCTCCCCAAAATGTAAACAATGTGGGTATTCCAGTTTATTATTGGTTACCTAACCTAATATAGTCCAACCTAACACAAACTTAACCTAACGCAACCTAACCTAACCTAACCCAACAACCCAAAACAAAAAAACAACGCCAAATCGACACGACTTTGATAATCAACATCCAAATAATATAAACTGGGGAACTGAGGGAGTGTACCTAGCGTGTAAGACTATAAATCATACCAGGCGTCGTGTTGGTGTGTGTTATCGGTATCACTGGGCAGAGAGATGATCTAGGTGAACACACAACTACGGAGCTGGGCTACCCACAACAAGTCGACAGATGGTAGTGTTATGAGTCTCGTGGCTGCTGTTGGTGTTCCCAGTGGATAAATAAGTCTTGCTACCTAAAGTAGGAGCTGCTCTGAGGCCCCTCCACTGTTTCCATGGAATATTGAAGAGGTACAATATCGCTGGTTTTTGGTGGTGATGGTATAAGTAATATTCTTAAATGTAATGATGATGATAATATTGAAAATTTTAAAAATAATAATAATAATAACAATAATCTTTTATACACTTTTTCACACATTTTCACACACACACACACACACTATTGACTGCCATACTCCCTCACACTACTGAATGACACACTCCCGCACACTCCCTCACACTACTGACTGACACACTCCCTCACACTTATGGATATATGACTGGAACAGACATACACTCACAGAGAGATAGCTAGATATACTTACAGACTCTCCATGGTAGACGAGAGAGGGGAGGGGGAGAGAAGAAGGAGGGAGAGAGGGAGGAGGGAGATAGGAAGGGGGAGATAGAGAGGGGGAGATGGGGGGTGGGGCAGGTGATAGTGGATGATTAAAGGAGGCTGGGGGGTGAGAGAAGGCGGGGTGGGGGTGAGGGGTGGAGAGAAAAAGGGAGTGAGGACGTTCAGGTGAGGAGGGGTGGTGAGGGGATGTGGTGAGGGGATGTGGTGAGGGGATGTGGTGAGGGATGTGGTGAGGGAGATTGGTGAGGGATGGAGGATCTGGTGGGGGATGTGGTGAGGAGGGTGAGGGGATGTGGTGAGGGGATGTGGTGAGGAGATGTGGTGAGGGGTTGTGGTGAGGTGGTGGTGTGGTGAGGTGGTGAGGTGAGGGGATGTGGTGAGGAGGGGTGGTGAGGGGATGTGGTGAGGTGGTGGTGTGGTGAGGTGGTGTGGTGAGGGAGTGTGGTGTGGGATGTGGTAAGGGGAAGACCAGGGGAATGAAGAGAGGAAGAGGGGAAGAAGAGGAGAATGAAGAAGAAGAAGAAGAAGAAGAAGAAGAAGAAGAAGAAGAAGAAGATAGAAACAGGATATAAAAACAAGATGAGAAAGAAGGAAGATGGAGAAGACAAAAAATAATAAACAAAAAACAATATCCGGTAAGACAAAAAAAGAGAATTACTGTATAAACTATAAAATAAAAGCAAAATAAAAGTATACTCTCATTTTTTTATTTGCATTACTCGTCATATTGTATTTAGATTAATCTTCTTATCATCATTTTGTCAGTTCCCATTTGTGTATTTAGAGTAAAGAGAGAGTATTGAGGAGAATTAGTAAGGGTAAGACGCTTAAATGAAGGAGAAAATAAGAAACACAAAAATTATGGCTTAAAAGTTTTTTTCTCTTCCATTTGACTTGTAACTTATTGGAGAGGTGTTGAGTTTCATTGTTTCATTCATTCTTTCTCTTTTGGTTTCATTCATTGTTTTAGTTTCATTCATTCTCTCTTTTAGTTTCATTCATTCTCTTTCTTTTCGTTCGTTATCCTTACCTCAACGTACTCTGTGTTCATTCTTCAAGAGTACCATTGAGTGCTATTCTACTTTAGTATTACCTTTAATCGTGTACTATCATTACTTGAGTACCTCCTCTCTTTTATCTCCCTCCCTCTCTTTACCCTCCTTCTTTCTCTCTCTCGTCTCTCCTTTACTTTCCGAGTCATAATACAAGAAACATTTCCCCCTCACAATCCTCAATCTCTTTCTCCTTGCCCCCCCCCCCCCCGTTTACTCACTTTTTGTTCTTCGTCTTTTAACTTTCTCTTTCTTCCTACTCCTCTTTCTCTCCTTCTATCTCCTCAAACCCCCTTCCTTTCCACCCGTCTCCTCCCCCCCTCTTCTTCTCCCTATTACCGCTCTTCCTCCTACCTCCTCTTCCGCTTATCACCTCTTGTCATCTCCACATCCCCCTTTTTTCTCCCTCTCATCACCCTCACCTCCCTCTCATCTCTCCACCACCCTCTCATCACCCCACGACCCTCTCATCACCTCACCTCCCTCTCATCACCTCACCTCCCTCTCATCTCTCCACCACCCTCTCATCACCCCACCTCCCTCTCATCTCCCCACTTCCCTCTCATCTCCCCACTATAAGGCCTCACATCAACGCACCACATTACCCACCGTTATACCACAACATCGCCGTAACGTTATGCACCCAACAGTCGCCTGAGTATAGCATAAAACTACAACGTTGGGGGTGTGGGTGGTGGGGTGGGGGTGGTGTTGGGGGTAGGGGGTGTAGTCCCTCCCTCACCCCCTCACTTGTAGGTTAAGTTTACACACACACACTCACACACACACACACACACACACACACACACACACACATCTATAATCACAGTTTAATTAATTAAAAATGATGAGAAAAAAAAGAAAATATTAAGCAGACAAATATTATACTGTATATTATAGCAAAAGGGACCAAAAAAAATAGAGCCTTTACCTGAGGTGGTTTTATAATAATCTCTTATAAGCTTATATGTATTGCCAGAAGAAGAAGAAGAAATAAGCAAGAGAAGAAGGAGGTAATGAAGAATTAAAGAAGAAAAAAGACAATAATTAATGAGAAGAAGAAAGAGAAGAAAGACACAATGAAGAATAAGAAATAAAACAAGAGTATAAAAATAAAATAAGAAAAGAATAAAGAGACAACAAAGAATAATAAAGCAGAAAATGAGAATCACGAAAAAGAGAGAATATGAGAAAAACCCACAATCTATAGCAGTCAAAAATACCCTTATATATATACAATGTATATATATATATATATATATATATATATATATATATATATATATATATATATATATATATATATATATATATATATGTAGGTTATGTATATAAGCTTCTGTGCCGAGTAGCATTTATATATATAATCACGTGGCAACACTGCACGTGTTATGTGGCAACATTGCCCCGAGGCTGCCATATGGCAAGGCAGCCTTAGTTTGACTGTGTGAGCCGTGCATGGCACACGCGAGTCACCACTTGTATTTCTCTCATCCATAATAAACGGACTCAGTATTACTCAGTGTTTCCCTAGCCATCACTGCATTCCTCAGGGCACACTAGTAACTTTCATGGCGCAGTGAGTAGGATCTGTGGACTTAGCAAAGTGTGTGAACAATGCCGAGACAGTTACGTCTGCCGGTGATGCGCATCATGCACGTCGACTCATAGTGTGTTGTGTTGTGTTGCGCTGTGTTTCGCCGCGATGTGCAGTGTTGCTCCGTCACAGTGTGTTTTAGTGACGGTGGCAGTGTTAGTGTCAGTGTATTAGTGTGTGTCTAGAGCTGAGAGTTGAGCATTGGCCTGTTTTTTGTGGTACCCATGGAGCACGCAGGCGTACACCCTTCTCGTGCGACATCCGAGGGAAACTGACGGTCTTGCCGGACCACGCTCCGCTCTCTCAGACACACACACGCACGCACGCACGTACGCACTCACTCACGGACAGAACAGTGGATCATATGGGGTGATTTCTGCGCTGTTTATGTCATATATATGTGGCTCGAGCTGTTGAGGCGCCACTTTATATATTAAACAGTGCAGTCCACGCACACACAAAGATGGGAGGTAAGAAGGGACGTCAAGATGGGAGACACGACTCCCCACCACCTTCCCCTCCACCGGGCAGACTCTCATCCTCCACCTCCTGTGACGGACATTGCCACAATTCTGAGGTGGATGGACGACCGGGACGAGCGACGTAGAGAAATGGAATTTCAGAGGGAGGAGACACGAAGAGAGGAGGAAAAGTTGCGTTTTGAGGCACTATTGGCGACCCTGGCGCTAACCCACCCTCCCTCACTCGCAGGTAGCGCGCTTCAAGGCACCAGTACACTCCCTCCTCCACCACACCAGCGTCCTCCAGCTCCCAAGGCATCTGTTCAACCCCCACCCGCCCTCTCACCAGACGTCACGTTTCAGCTTTTTCGTGAGTGGAGGCGGCGTTGGACAGATTACTCCACGATGGTGGACCTTGACAGCATGCCTCCAAACAAACAGCTCATCCAACTGCGGATGTGTTTGTCGCTGGAGACCCAGAGAGTTTTGGAGCACACGTTGCACGTGCCTCCCGACTCTACCTCTTCAGTGACGGATGTGCTCGACCTTTTACAGGAGCATGTTAAGGGTCGGAACAACGAGGCTTTGCGTCGCCGTGCCTTTACCAGCTGCAAGCAGGCGGAGAACGAATCCTTTGACGACTTTTTTGTACGTTTGAAGAGTTTGTCTGAGGAGATCGACGTCTGCAAGGCGCACAGCCGGGAATGTGAGGAAGCCTGGATCAAGCACGGGATCTTGACAGGTGTCAGGCACGAAGAGTTGATGCAGCGACTCATCCCCCTGGACGCTTCCTCCACACTCCAGGTGGTAGTGACTGAATGTCGGTCATACGAGGCCACCAAGTCCGCCACCTCTGCCTTACGGGCCCCACCTGCTGTGAGAGCTATCTCACAATACAAGAAGGATAAGAAGGCGGCCAACAACGCGAAGGCTGCCACACGTTCTTCCACGCCTCCGCCTAGTGCTTCCTGTGGCAGCTGTGGAAAGCAGCACAGCCCCAAGACTTGCCCGGCCGCCGATGCACTGTGTCGTGGATGTGACCGTAAGGGCCACTGGTCTAACACAGACAGGTGCCCTGCACGAGGCCACAAGTGTCAGGCCTGCGGTCGCTATGGACACTACGACAAGTGCTGCCGCCAACCCAAGCCCAAAAGCCCGAGACGAGGAGGACAGCAGCGCACTTCCCTCGGGGTGGTTCGCACACAGCCCCCTCCAGATGGCCCACGCAGCCCCAAGCAGCAGCGGAGTCACATCAGGAGGGTGGAATCGACCACACGCTCCAGGGCTACCCCTTCCCCTACTATCCGCGTCGCCGTCACACACGGTGATGTGTCGGGTCACATCGAGGTGATACCGGACACCGGCGCCGATACTACGGTGATTGGGTTGAAGCACCTCCAGAAACTGGGCCTCACCAAACGCAGCCTGGGACCACCGCCGCAGCTGCAGTACTACAATGCGGACAGTTCCCAGATGCCGGACGCTGTGGGCTCCTTTCAAGCAGAGATCACCTACGGCGACAGGTCGTGTCACGGATGGATCGACGTGCAGCCTACTCTTGCTACACCCTTGTTGTCGTGGGAGCACTGCAAGGAGTTAGGCGTGGTGCCCAGAGACTTTCCCGAGCAGATCCCAGCTGCTCGTTACACCGCCAGCAGGGTGCGTGAGTCGACGAGCGACGCGCCTGGCGCTGCCACACAGAGCTGCCCAGAACCCGCGTCCACTCCCTCCCCGCCTCCACCCAAGTCACGGCTGCTTCCTCTTCACAGCGAGACGTCTCCTTCAGCCGCAAGGGCCTACTTCCTGAAGGAGTACTCGGATGTGCTGGTGACGAAGGAGGCCCTACGGACCGCGCCACTGAAGGCTATGGCGGGTCCGCCTATGAGGATACACCTGCGGGAAGATGCACTGCCGTTTGCCATACACACTCCCCGGTTGATTCCTCTCGCCTTCAGGGATTCAGTCAAGAAGGAACTGGATTCCATGGTGGCCCAGGGTGTCATCGTACCCGTTGGTGACGACCCATCCCCTTGGTGCCACCCTCTAGTCGCTGTGGCTAAGACTAACGGTGGAGTGCGGATTACTACCGACTTGTCTAAGCTAAACAGCCAGGTGTCCCGTCCCGCCCACCCTTCACCCACACCTTTTGCAGTTATACGGAGTGTGGATCCGAAGGTACGGCACTTCTCGACGATGGACGCCCTCTGTGGCTACTGGCAGATCCCACTGAAGAAGGAGGATCAGCCACTCACCACTTTCATCACGCCTTACGGACGCTTCCGCTACTGCCGTGGCCCTATGGGATTCGCTGCTACGGGGGACGCCTTCTGTCTCCGTGGTGACATGGCACTTCAAGGCGTGACCAACTGCGTGAAGGTAGTGGACGACGTCCTCCTTTACGATGAGGACTACCTGACGCATCTTCGCCGCATCGACGAGGTACTGACCAGGTGTAGGACGCACGGCATCACTCTAAATGCCGAGAAGTTCGTCTTGGCCGCACCTGCAGTGTCTTTCTGCGGCTACCGACTCTCAAGGGATGGCATTGCTGCGGACCCGGAGAAAGTTCGCGCCATAGCGGACTTTGCGAAACCTGCCAACCTTATGGATCTCAGGTCTTTCATGGGCCTGGTGAACCAGCTGGCAGAATTTTCCCCTGACGTCTCCGCCGCTGCCGGGCCTCTCCGCCCCCTGATGAGCCCCAAGAGGACGTTCACGTGGACCCCTGACCACGACCTCGCCTTTCATAAGGTGAAGGAGGCCCTGTCAAGTCCACCTATCCTCGCTACTTTCGACCCAGCGCTCCCCACCGTCCTCCAGACAGACGCCTCGCGCCTGTACGGGGTTGGTTACGCCCTTCTCCAGGATCACGGTGGAGGAAAGTACCGGCTCGTACAGTGTGGCTCTCGCTTCCTCACCGATGCTGAGTCTCGCTACGCTACCATCGAGCTGGAGCTGCTGGCAGTGGTATGGGCCTTATCGAAGTGCAAGTTCTACTTGATTGGCCTACAGCACTTCGACCTCATCACAGACCACAGGCCCTTGGTCCCCATTCTTAACCACTATTCGCTGGACGCCATCGAGAATCCCCGCCTCCAGCGCCTGAAGGAGAAGATTTTGGCCTTCGTCTTCACCGCGGCTTGGCGCGCAGGTAAGGAGTTGTGCATCCCGGATGCCCTCTCCCGCTCCCCAGTCAGCCGCCCTACACCTGAAGACGAGATGCTCAGCACCGAGGCCGGTTTCTCCGTCAACATCGTCACCTTGCAGGCCGTACAGTCCCTCGCCAGCACCCAGGCCTCAGTGTCGCCACCCGACAGCGATCTGGCCCTTGAGGAACTACGGACCGCGGCACGCGACGACCCCTCCTACACTCAGCTCTTGGAGAGTGTTAGGACTGGGTTCCCTCGCAACCGTTTTGACCTCCACAACGCCCTACGCCCGTATTGGAAGATACGCGAGGACCTCTACGCAGATGGGGACCTCGTCCTGTACGGTGCCCGTGTGGTCGTCCCTGCAGCTCTCCGTCGTCGCGTTCTGACCCGCTTACACGACAGCCATCGCGGAGCAGAGGCCACCAAGCGCCGCGCAAGGCAGGCTGTGTACTGGCCCGGCATTGACGCGGATATCGTCAATACGGTCCGTGCCTGTGAGCCGTGCCAGATCATGCAGCCCAGTCAACAGCAAGAGCCCCTCTTGTGCGACAACGAACCCACCAGGCCCTTCGAGTCCGTGTCGGCTGATTTCTTCAGCACAGCTGGGAAACATTTCCTAGTTGTCGCCGACCGACTCTCTGGCTGGCCTGTGGTGGTAATCTGTGGCTCGGACACGACGTCCGCAGCCACCATTCGCCACTTCCGGCACCTCTTTCGTGACCTGGGCGTCCCTGTACGTCTGCGGACGGACGGTGGGCCACAGTTCACCAGCCGGGACTTCACAGGATTCCTGGAGCGTTGGGGAGTCCGCCACATCGTGTCAACACCCCACTACCCACAGTCAAACGGCCATGCTGAGGCTGCAGTCAAGACAGTCAAGCACCTCATCCTCAAGGTGGCCCCTTCAGGCAACATAGACTGTGAGGCGTTTGACAAAGGACTCCTGGAGTTACGTAATACTCCCACCCACACAGGACGCTCCCCTGCCCAGATCCTGTATGGTCACCCTCTCCGCTCTTGCGTTCCTGCACACGCCAAGGCCTTTGCGAAGGAGTGGCAGACCAGAGCCGAGAGCTGCGACCGCTGCGCCGCTACACATGCCCAGGACGCCAAGGCTCGGTATGACGACCGTGCCCGCCCTCTTCAGCCACTGGAGATTGGTGCCCTTGTCCGCGTCCAGGACCCGAGGACGACACGTTGAGACAAGGTGGGCATAGTGATGGGCGTCGGCCGGTCGCGGAACTACAAGGTCAGGATGCCGAGCGGCCATGTCTGGTGGAGGAACCGCCGCTTCCTCCGGCCAGTCCCACCCCCTGCTGCTGGCCCCCTGACCGAGGATGAGTCCCCTACACCTCACGAGGATCCGTCCCACAGTGCACCTCGACGCTCGGAGCGACTTAGGACTAACAAGTCCGCTCAAGACAAAGACTATGAGCGTGACGGGGGGAGGGAGATGTAGGTTATGTATCTAAGCTACTGTGCCGAGTAGCAACCTTGTATATAAGTTACTGTGCCGAGTAGCAACCTTGTATATAAGCTACTGTGCCGAGTAGCATCTATGTATATAATTACGTGGCAACACTGCACGTGTTATGTGGCATCATTGCCCCGAGGCTGCCATATGGCAAGGCAGTCTCAGTCTGACTCTGTGGGCCGTGCATGGCACATGCTAGTCACCACTTGTATTTCTCCTATCCGTTAATAAATGGACTAAAATGTTACCCGGTGTTTCCCTAACTATCACTGCCTTCTTCAGGGAACACT
>NW_024720653.1:0-14092 GCF_018991925.1 Homarus americanus
CTAATTTTTCAGAACCAATTTGGTAACGAGCGAACAGGTACAGTAACTTCAAATACCAAATACACAGGATACAAAAAAAATAATTACTGTACCTGCATCTTCATCTCATTTCAAAAACTCAAGACTCAAATTTCACAGATGAATAAAAAATAAAAAAAATTAATATATATATATATATATATATATATATATATATATATATATATATATATATATATATATATATATATATATATATATATATATATATATATATATATATATATATATTTTCCATGGACCAAGTTCTCATTTTAGAGTCTTATCCGCTTACATGTAGTCCAAGAGCCCAGGCACTTTTAATCATGTGTCTGAGGCCAAAAGGTTTGAGGGTCGTTTCTGAATCAGAATTTTATGCTGAATCTGAAAATCCATTTCTTAATTGCCGCAGCTGCTGCGTTTTTGGAGAAAAACAGCGTTTTTTGTTATTTTTATACCCAATTTTGGGGAAAAGTATAAAACAATGCTTTTACTTCGTGGAGTTATTAAATATCCATTTATACTAGCATGTAGGGTATCAAAATAAAGATATTATGTTGTTGAACACATAGGCATTAAAAATAATACATGTAAGCTCAGTATCCATGGTTACAGGAGTGCTATTTGCCAAAAAATGAGAACATTTGTCCATTATTTCTCACGGATCCCCTAAGATACATGTATATATATATATATGTATATATATATATATATATATATATATATATATATATATATATATATATATATATATATATATATATATATATATATATATATATATATATATATATATATATTGTATTATTGTTGATTGATTGAATTGTTGAAAAATATTCAAGCATAGCATGAATATATGGTTGTTGTTGTTATTTTTCTGTATTACTCCCACAGGTGGATGGGTCTGTTAACAAAACGGACAAGTCAAAACTGATGCATAAGTTAGAAGAAAGAGTAAAAAGTAGCAAACCAGTGAGTCGGGATGCATGTGCCATTGATGCAATGTTTCTCATACGAACTCTAGTCAATGTACCAGCCACATTTGGTGAAATTGCCAAACTTGTTCTGACACGGTTGTTGGGATTTGCCAAAAGGGTAGACTTTGTATGTGATTCATACAAAACCCCATCCATCAAAGATATCGAGCATGGTATCCGTGGATCTGATGCTACACATACCAACTTCATTATCTCTGGTCCTGACCAGAAGCGCCCAAAGGATTTCAATGCCTCGCTCAAGTCCTCGAATTTCAAAACAGCCCTCCTACACTTCCTTGTAAAGGAATGGAAGAGAACATCATACATTGAGCAGATCCGAGGCTACACGCTATTTGTAGGACTGGATGACAAAGCCTATCAATATGATGTAAAGGATGACAGTATTCACGTGCAAGAGGTCCCCAGCCTGGTCTGCAACCACGAGGAGGCAGATACTCGGTTGATCTGGCAGGTTAAGCATATGTGCGAGTCCTACAAAGGTGGTAACATCATTATCCGGTCCTCTGACACTGATGTTCTTATAATTTTGCTTACGCATGCCCATGTCATACCAGGACAGCTATGGCTCGACGTTGGTGTAAGTACTAACAACACCAGGCGATATATAGATGTATCCCAGTTAGCTCACAGCCTTGGAGCAGAGTTGTGTGGTGCCCTGTCAGGACGCCATGCCTTCACAGGATGTGACTACACAGCTAGTTTTGTACGCAAAGGTAAAGTCCGCCCTTTGGCTTTAATGGAAAAGGAACAAAGGTTCATCGCAGCATTCGCCAAATTGGGAGATTCAGCTCACATATCATCAGATCTGTTAACAGACATGGAGGCCTTTGTTTGTAGCATGTATGGGAAGCCCAACCTAACATCAGTGAATACAGTCAGACATATGCTATTTGATCAGCATTTTGCACCAAAAAAAAAATCTCAGCCTTTGCATAAAATCAAAGGAACCGACCCTAGTAATTTGCCTCCATGCAAATCTGTGCTCTTGGAGAAATTGAAGCGTGCAAATCTGGTAGCATCAATGTGGAAAAACGCAATTACCCCAGAATCGTACAAGTGGGCTCCAGAAGAAAATGGATGGCTGCTAGAGAACGGTCGCTATGTTATTAACTGGTTTGAAGGGCAACAGGTCCCAGAAGATGTATGCCTCCACAGTGATGATAACGTGGGTACAGATATGGCTAATGAGGAGGAAGATGAAACGGAGTACTGTTCCTCCTCTGATGAGTCAGACAGTGACTCTGACTAATTTGTGACACTACAAATTTTATTGGAATATGTTTTGGAGACATAACAGAACAGTTTGTCTAAGTTTTCCTACATTATAACAATTAGGCCATGAGAGTCTAAGGAACATGCCTTGTTGGCGCTTTATTTAGTACACCAAATTCATAAGTTACAATTATGGTATACTGCATAAAACTGGGATTCAGTTTTATGTACACTTCTGCCTAAGGTAACCATAACCTGAGGACAGGAACTATGGGACGACATTTAACCAGATTTTTTGTCTTGGCAGCAAAATCTGACAGGGGGTGGAGAAAACTTTACTGTCAATATTCTATAGCAGTCACATACTCGCAATAAGTATTGCTATAAGTGTTATACAGAGGTTATAACCAATTTACAAGATCAGTATCACAGTGACATTATAGACGATACATCCTTCATGAGAAATCACCGACTGCACCGATTAAAGAACTGGTTTATTTTCACAAAAGAGCTCTTGTTACCATGGATACCCAGCTTACATGTATTATTTTGATGTATGTGCGTTCAAAAAGATAATATCTGTACTTTGATACGCTACATGCTAGTATAAATGGATATTTAATAACTCCACGAAGTAAAATCGTTGTTTTATACTTTTCCCCAAAATAAGGTGCGAAAACAACAAAAAACGCTGTTTTTCTCCAAAAACGCAGCAGCTGCGGCAATTAAGAAATGGATTTTCAGATTCGGCATAAAATTCTGATTCAGAAACGACCCTCAAACCTTTTGGCCTCAGACACATGATTAAAAGTGCCTGGGCTCTTGGACTAATGAGTTTGTTCAGAGTACATTTAGTGTCAATTGGTAAATCTGATGTGTTCTGAGTAAGCAAATGGTTCAGGAAGTTACGTATAGCAGAGAGAATGAAGAAATGAAACAAGGATGCAATGAAAGACGTAGGATTGGTATTACTAAAGGTTGGGTTAGGTTGGGTAGGTCAACCCCCTAAAGTGACCCCATAAATAAACGCAATCTCTGGGGAGAGAAATAATCAATCATAACCCATGTTTTTCCTTGTAGGTTATGTCAGTGAACGACTCGGGGTGAACGACTCGGGGTGAACGTCTTCAACTAGAATGAACGTCTTCAACTAGAATGAAAGTCTTAAACTAGAATGAATGTCTCAAACTAGAATGAACGACTCAAACTAGAATGAACGTCTCAAACTAAAATGAACGTCCTAAACTAGAATGAACGACTCAAACTAGAATGAACGTCTCAATCTAGAATGAGCGTCCTAAACTTGAATGAACGTCTCAAACTAGAATGAACGACTCAATTTAGAATGAACGTCCTTAACTAGATTGAACGTTCCAACCAGGAATGAACGACCTGAACAATTAGTAATGATCAAATCCTTGATTGAACAAACTAATCAGAATGAACGTTCAGAATGAATTAACACTTAGAATGCATCGTCTTTAACCAGAATGAACGACTTAGAATGATCGTCTTAAACTAGAATGAACGACTTAGAATGAACGTCTTAGAATGAACGTCTTAGAATGAACGTCTTAGAATGAACGACTTAGACTGATCGTCTGAATCTAGAATGAACGACTTAGAATGATCGTCTTAGAATGAACGACTTAGAATGATCGTCTTAAACTAGAATGAACGACTTAGAATGATCGTCTTAAACTAGAATGAACGACTTAAAATGATCGTCTTATGTGAACGTCACCTACCCACAGCCTGTACTGCCGTTTTTTCCACAGTAAACTCTCCCACTATCATCTGGCCCCCTGTAAGGCTTTGCTATTAACCTTATGGCTGGTCCTATCTGATTCCTTGATTTAAATAGATGAAAATAAATAGCTTGGGTTCTTGTACACTTTCGAATAAATGAGAGAGAGAGAGAGAGAGAGAGAGAGAGAGAGAGAGTTAAGGTTCGTCCAGGTAAGGTTCACTCAGGTGATGCCTTGAGGCAACATTGAATAAACTCTCTGGACTGGGATGGACGTTTTTCCTGAAAGCTTTAGCTGAATCTTTTAGCTGCAGGATTTAGCTGAAAGTTTTAGCTGAAGGTTATAGGTGAACTCTTCAGGCCCTCAGCTAAGAGATTCCACTCTCACCATCCACCCGTCTCCTTCCACCCCATCATCCACCTCTTCCCCTCCATCCCATCATCCACCTCTCCACCCTCATCACCCAGCCACCTGTTATTTTTCTGTTTTTGTTTTTCTTCTCTCCGTTACTCCTTATTTGCTTCCCTTGTTTACTGTTTTTCTGGTACTATTTGGGGAAGGATTTACCCCAACAACACCAAAGGACACAGACAGACAGATGATCACCCCATTACACTGTACTCGTATCGTGGACACAAGACACCGCGAGTCATCACCATTAAAGCAGCTCTCAGGTATAAGTATTACAATCATTCTTATTCCTATCTTTAAATACGTCTGTTAACCACAACATCCCCAGATAAGTGTTATGCCTTTATCTTAGGCTGGTATGTGAGATGGTTTATATAATTACATCAATCATGGTAACTTTCCTATGAGCATTGAGTAGTCTCTCTCTCACTTAATACTGTGTTCAACGAGGCTCATAGCGTTAATTACGGTGATATTCCAGTTATTGTGCGATAGTTTATTTTCTTAATAAATAGGCAAAAGACTTTGAAAACATAACTTATAAACAGTTATGAATGTTACTACGAGTTGACCTCTAATACGACTCTTGATCAGTGATTACAGGTAAACGGAAGCTATAACAGTGGTAAGGTAAGGTAAGGTAAGGTAAGGTAAGGTAAGGTAAGGTAAGGCTGATTCTTAAAATATGTGGGGTGATGTTCACACTACTTTCACTTATTACACAGCTTTGTCACTATTCCTATATTTCATTATCACAGCAACATTTTGAGAGATCCGGTGGGCTGGTTAGGTTAGTGAGAGGTCCGGTGGGCTGGTTAGGTCAGTGAGAGGTCCGGTGGGCTGGTTAGGTTAGTGAGAGGTCCGGTGGGCTGGTTAGGTTAGTGAGAGGTCCGGTGGGCTGGTTAGGTTAGTGAGAGGTCTGGTGGGCTGGTTAGGTTAGTGAGAGGTCCGGTGGGCTGGTTAGGTTAGTGAGAGGTCCGGTGGGCTGGTTAGGTTAGTGAGAGGTCCGGTGGGCTGGTTAGGTTAGTGCGAGGTCCGGTGGGCTGGAGAGTGTGGTCGCGGTCTCCTCCTCGACCAACTGAATTACGGATTACAGTTCCTGCGGTGAGGTGAGCTGCAGCTCGTCCTTCACCTTGTGGGGCTCCGGCACACAGTACAACTCCTAAGTGTCTAACTCAAGAGTTTCTACGGTGCAGTAGGCGCCGAGGAAGGCCGAGCAGTAGCATGGCACCACCACCCCGTTACCATCTTCACCTTCTTGTCTCTTACAACACTATTAAAAATTCCAACCTAAGTACATGGGGGTATTTTTTTACATTTAGCCCCGAATTCTAATTCAATGTCTCGGTGATCTTGAAAACAATTTACTATATTTAACAAAAATGGAAAAGACCTCATATCCAGTGTCTGTCACCTACAGTCGGTGTCCTCGGGAGTTGTTGGTTTCGGGATACCTTTACGATGTAGATGAACAGAACCAAACAAAGCGTCGCCTGAAAGCCACCTTCTGCCTCGACAGTGGTTCCAATGTATCAGTTATACCGTTAGATTTTGTCATCTCTGCTGGACTTCAGGACTATATAGTGGACCGTGAAAAGTTTTCGGTCGATACCGGTAGTGGGCCAACGAAAAATGGAGTTTATGGTCGGCTGGAAATGAAGGTACAGCTCGGTGCATATAAACTCCGGCCTTCTTTGATTGTGGCGAGGAAAGGCGCGCCATTTGTGTTGGGCATGGATGTGTTAAGTCAGTCCGTCTTGGACCTGTCTACCAAAAACCCCACTCTTACCCTACTGGCACCCTCCAAACACCTTCTTAAGCCCATAACCCCTTTAGCAGCCACATGTAAAATCCGAAACCAGACTGTTTCATGCCTGCTGGACACAGGCTGTACCTACTGTTACATAACACCCGAATACGCGCAACAGCTGCACCTCTACTACCGACCATCAGAGTGTGTCCGCGAGTGCAACACGGTAACGGGGCAGGATAAGGTGCTCGGATACGTGTCCCCTGTCCCCATCACCTACATGGGTAACACTAACTGGGCACCTTTTTACGTCGCTAATGATAACAACTATGGTGTAATTCTTGGCATCAACTTCCTCACGAATGCTCGACTCACATTCAACTTCACCGAGCTCTGTGCCTGAGTCCCAATCCTCTCATCAGAGTGAAATACAGCCATTTCATTGAATTACGCCCATAATGCCTTATTTAAGTCTTTTGTTTGTAATTAAAAAGGAACGAAAAAAATAGTTTCCTGCAATTAGTACGACTGTATGGAGGAAAGACTTTTTATTTTATTTTTTTACAATATATACCTATTCCTGGCTCAATACGCCTGGCGCATGAAAAATCGAAAAAAAAATATGAGAAGAAGTACTTTGTTTCTCAGCAGTTAGAGACATCACATCTAAACATAAAACAAATGCTTCTCGAAAAGATTGTGGAAAGAAGACATACCTTCTCTCAACATACACAGCAGCTTCCAGTCGACAAGCTTGGTTTTCAATGGACTTGTGCAGCCGTTCATCGATGCTGTATTCCTTTATGGAAGGTGGAAAATAAATCTCTGAAGAGATTTCTAGAGAAATACACCAAGGAAAGTGTACCAAGTGAAGCTACATAACGAAAGAGTTATGTAAACCCTACCTTTGATAATATCATGCAGAAAATAATACGCCACCCAAGGTACTGCTGAAGGTGGGCTAAAGACCACAACACAACACAACACAACACAGCACGGTTTTAATATTTTACAAACAACAATAACAAGTTAATCTCGTCTGTTAATAATAATAGCTTTTAAACTTTCCAACATTCAGTGACGTCATCGGAAGAATTCGTGAGATCAACATTATATTTGGATTTACTTTGAGGAAAAAAACATAAGATAATTTGAAATACAAAGCTAAAAAAAATATTAAAATAATCTACACATCCACCATGACGGCCGGACAAGTAACCCCCCCCCCCCCGGCGGTCATATAACTGGTGAATCTAAATGGATACAATTTACAGCTACACATATGAGGATGTTCAGAGTAAAGAAACATTACAAAGTTTGAGACATAACAGCACTTACCTGTCACCCACATACCAGGCCAAGCGACTAATAATACACAGTCCTTCTCTCCAACACACCGCCAGTGAGAGCTCTTGAACACATACTCAACCTACCTATTGAAAATTACATCACATAGACCATCTACACTGATGGCTCTCTAAAGACGTGTGTGAGAAGGCAGAAAGGGCTCTCAGTGTGACTCAACCTAATGACAATATAGAAGGAGTTAAAATCAATGGAAGAAATTGAATTAGTTGCCAGACTCGGGGCCACAAGACTTAAGACAATACCGCTGACCGTATCATCATCACTGACGCCTTATCTTCACTACTTGCACTTGACGCCCTAGGCTTAAGCTGTCACCAATAGGAACCCTTAAAACTGTAATCAGGAAATAACTTGCTGATTAATTAGAAGACAGTAGACAATTGGAAACAGGAACTAGTCAATCCACTGTTTACCATGGTGAGATGTATCAAGTGAAACATGTATATGGGGCAAGTATCAAGATCACAAGATGTTGTAATCGCTAGACTAAGGTTAGGATATAAGTACCTCTGGCAGTATGTCCCTCAGGCAGATGTGAACAAGACTTAATGTTAGGTGTGTGGCCAGACATATGGCCACACACTCTAGCACTACGTCCTCGACTGTGTGAAGATAGAACCTTTTTGTGACAGACACTGTAATGTGCTTGAATGCCTTTCATGAAGATGTGAATAACAATATATATAAAGTATGCCTCACACTGCAGTATGCCCCCTCACACGGGTATGGAGTCAACTTCTTTGTCCACAAGTAAACAAACAATATACTGGAAATACCTCGTAGCATTTAATGGCATAATAATCCTGACCACGGGGGACTGTTATACACACCATTAAGTGACCTCTATTCTGTAAACTTTTTTGTGCTGCCGCCCACAGGAGGAGTATAGGGTGCACAACAAACTAGCCGCTGTCTGTAACAAAATGCATTCAATTCAGTCCGGTGGTGGTTGCTAACACGTCCATGAGCCTATGGAGTACCATCGTCGTGTGTGTGTGTGTGTGTGTCAGTTTATAGTGATGTAAGAACCTCTTCCTCACCAAAACATTCTTTTAGCTCCCCGTAACTCCTCTCCTCCTCCTCCCTCATCATAGCTCTCCCTCTCCCTCCTCTTCCTCCCTCTCCATAAATCTCCTCCCTCTCCAAAACTCTCTTCTCCTTTTCCCTCCCCTATAATTCATCTCCTCCTCCTCCCTCAAAACCACATCCTTCAAGAAGTATAAAGATGTTTACACCAAATCCTCTCTCTCTCTCTCTCTCTCTCTCTCTCTCTCTCTCTCTGGCAAGGATGTAGTCCGTCACCTTTTCACTTGTTTAATCAATCTTGCGTCACTTCTCACATGTCGAGCGTATTTAAGTCAAGAGGAAATCTGCCATTTTTTCCCCAGGTGTTGTGTCTGCCACTCTATATACTCGTAGGTCTGTGTCTGCCACTCTCAGTACGTCTCAGAGTGCCACAAGCCTTCCTTCTCTATCAATGCCATTATTGATGCCAAAGACGTTCTCACTTTTAGCTTTGGTCATTCTAATATGTCTTTGATCATTCTCCCTTTAATTATTTTGTCATTCTGACTCGTATATCTTTAACACTAGCTTATTTTTCATCATTCTAACCCCTAATCATTCGCCATTCTAACTACACTTTTGGTCAATTTATTCTTGACTTGTGATCATTCTAGTACCAGACAGCTACCAAACAGGGAGGTACTACCGCTTGGGAAGATATTGGAAGCATAATGTGTTATGTAATGGTAGACTCTGCTGTCATATGTGACCAAGTCCCAGGTTGCTCATCTGACTTTCTACCTCATTTACACACAATTGCAGGGTTTCAAGTGTTTCTCTTACTTGGACAACACAACATACATATATTGTTTCTCACTCTTGATCTTTTTTTCATTTTTGTATTTCTTTATTATTATTATTATTATTATTATTATTATTATTATTATTATTATTATTATTATTATTATTATTATTATTATTATTATTATTACATTTACGCCCCCCAGGCCCCGATGTGGGCCAGTGACCTGTGCCCGGGTGGGTTAATCCCCGTAAAAAAACAAAAAACAAACATCATTCTACTCCTGACTTGTGATCATTCTAGCACCTCATCATTCTCCCCAACGCAATAAACACCAGTTCTCCAACTCAACAACCATTCTAACGTATCCTAACTATCTTTTATAATCATTCTACCTCTCTTCCTCACTTCTCTCTCACCAATATAATCATTCTCTCATCTGTGTTCACCTGTGTTCACCTGTGCTCACCTGTGTTCACCTTTTATGTAGCTCACCTGCCTCTTAACACTGGCGAGAGTCTTAAATTATTCTCTGTTGTTTTCTTTTTTATTCTAATTTTATTCATCTCGTTTACGTATTTTTAGGGAGGGTCGTTTATTGGGGGTCGGATTTTGGAAGTCGTTCTTCAGGGGCGTATTTTTGGGGTCGTTTTTAGGTCATTTTCGGGGGGGGTTCGTTTTCGGAGGGGTCGTGTTTGGGGGGTCGTTCTTGGGGGGTTCGTATTTTTGGGGGGTCTTTTTTTTAGGGGGGTCGTTTTTTGGGGAGTCGTTGTTCTTAGGGGGTCGTATTTTTTAGGGGGGGTCGTTTTTTGTGGGGGGATCGTTTTTGTTTATTTTATCATGTTGATGTTTTGTATTTTGGTCTGTACGTTTCACCAGGACTATTACTATTCATTCACCAGTATCAGGGTACACAGTCTTAGAGTCTAGTGACCACGGTCTGCCAACAATGACCTCATCTTCCTGCTCCTGCTCTTCCTGCTCCTGCTCTTCCTGCTCCTCCTTTCTTCCCTCCTTCAACACTCTCCCACACACATTCATCAAGAGAGAGAGAGAAAGAGAGAGAGAGAGAGTGTGTGTGTGTGTGTGTGTGTGTGGGGAGCAGGTCGCAGCTGCTTGCATGACAGTCCTTGGATAAAAAAACCCGTATGAGAAGCTACGTGCTGAGGGGGTAATATGTCATGTACGGACCTTCTTAGGCAACTCTTGCGTGTGTTCAGGTGTTCCGTGTGTTTAGGCGTTCCGTGTGTTTATGCGTTCCGTGTGTTCAGGTGTTCCGTGTGTTCAGGCGTTCCGTGTGTTTATGCGTTCCGTGTGTTCAGGTGTTCCGTGTGTTCAGGTGTTCCGCGTGTTCAGGCATCCAGTGTGTTTAGATGTTGCATATGTTCAGGCGTTCCGTGCGTTCAGCTGTTCCGTGTGTTCAGGTGTTCCGTGTATTCATGCGTTCCATGTGTTCAGGTGTTCCGTGTATTCATGCGTTCCGTGTGTTCAGGTATTCCGTGTATTCAGGCGTTCCGTCCGTTTAGGTGTTCCATGTGTTCAGGAGTTCCGTGTGTTTAGGCGTTCCGTGTATTCAGGTGTTGAGCGTATTCATGCGTTCCGTGCGTTCAGGTGTTTCGTGTGTTCAGGTGTTCCGTGTGTTCAGGTGTTCCGTGTGTTCAGGCATCCCGTGTGTTTAGGTGTTCCGTGTGTACAAGTGTTCCGTGTTATAGTATTTCGTGTGGTCAGGTGTTCCATGTGTTACGTGTGTTCAGGTGTTCTGTGTATTCAGGCATTCCGTGTGTTTAGGTGTTCCGTGTGATCATGTATTCAGGTGTTCCATGTGTTCAGACGTTCCCTGCATTTAGGTAGTCTGTGTGTTCAGGTGTTCCGCGTGTTCAGGTGTTCCGTGTGTTCAGGTGTTCCGTGTTATAGTATTCCGTGTGCTCAGATGTTGTGTTACGTATGTTCAGTTGTTCTATGTATTCAGGCGTTCCGTGTGTTTAGGTGTTCCGTGTGTTCACGTATTCAAGTGTTCCATGTGTTCAGGCGCTCCGTGAGATTAGGTGTTCCGTGTTATCATGTATTCAGGTGTTCCATGTGTTTAGGCGTTCCGTGTGTTAAGGTGTTCCGTGTGTTCAGGTGTTCCGTGTATCTAGGTGGTCGGTGTGTTTAGGTGTTCCGTGTGTTCAGATGTTCCGTGTTATAGTGTTCCGTGTGCTAAGGTGTTCCATGTGTTCCGTGTTCAGGTGTTCCGCGTGTTTAGGCGGTCAATGTCTGAGGAGTAATGCATACACACGTTTTGTGCCCTAATAAAATCAGTGTGTGTGTGTGTGTGTGTGTGTGTGTGAATACAATAATATGAAGCACCTTAATACTAAAAGACCCATTTTCTTATATAATCATGTACTGTATTATTTTCTTGTCATACACACAACTCTTACACCTACATGGGGCTAAATGGCCCCCTTAAGCTAGTTTGCCATTGGGTTGTGCTTGTAGCGTAGTATTTCTAAGGCAGACGTCGAAATTTAACTTAACCTGACGGGCTCCCTCTAACTGAAGGTCTTCCGTCTTATGCGGCCTGTGAGCACACGAGACCTCAGTCGATATGAAGAGTATTTTATTACAATGTATCAAAAACTTTACCAGGATGTGCAAATAACATCTGAACGTAAATACGAAGTAAACACAGAATAAATAAACACATAAGTTACTTGAAAGCACATAACACCTAAGGACAAGGAACACATCAACACAGCAACACCTCAAACATCTCAACGACCTCAACAGAAAAAACTCAAACAAGAAACACTATAAGAACAAGGAACATATCAACATAGCAACACCTCAAACAAGGTACACCTCAACACACAAGAGCAATTCAAACAAGGAAAGTTTCAATGCAAAAGAACACCTAAACACAAAAAAATGAAACGAGAAACACCATAATAACAAGGAACATATCAACACAGCAATACCTCAAACAAGGAACACCTTAACCCATAGGAATACATCAACAAGAAACATCTTAAAACACAGGAACACTTCAACAGGCAACATGTCAACCCATGCAAGTTACCCAAAGCAGTAAACATAAGCACGACACATTGAAAACTCAGACCTAAAGCAAGTGAGCGAGTGACTTTGTGTTACGTATTGGTGGTACGGAACTACAGGGGATTTGGGTCCTATAAAAAACAGCTGATAATACAGGTACAAAGATTGTTATTAGTGAATGATATTTATATTGATGACTGTTCCTCATAACAACCAACACTGTCTTATTTCACTCTGGCAAGATACGATACTAAAAGCACATACATTTCCTAATCACCCCAGAGGTTCAAGATGGTATACTGTACTCTGCTTAAATAAAAATATATGACTGACGATAAAAGTACATACGAAAAACAAGAATAATTCACAATTACTTAAAAAAAAAAAACAATACCACGACCACCCAACAGATATACAATAACACCTTTCTCCTTGTAGTAAAATTAGTAGAAACACTACTACGAAACAATCACACACCACTTACTCGGTAGAATTAATGACAGTCATGTGGCCGCAAATATAGCGATATAAGTGGCTACGAAAAAGTTACGATGGTATTTACTTAGGCAGCAAGTCAAGATGATGTCGCATCAATGAGGACAACTGCATGAGCTGTTCAATGGTCTGGAGACAGTCAAACGTCCTTTAACATTACGAAATGCAAGACCCTACAAATAGGATACAACAACCCCAATCACAACTATTCTGTTAATGACAACTTCCTGGATACTGTCGATAAGTTAAAATCTGTAGGCGTTGTGACAGATCAATCAATCACTTGAAGGCGACGCAACGAGTGGGGGGGATGGTCCAGCAGTAATAATAATAATAATAAAAAAAATATATTTGTGAATTATAAAGCGTACCTTTGAATACAATGATAAGAAAATGCTTCTTATTGTATGGATTTTTGTATTCAGGCATGGAAACCCTACCTCTAGAAAGATCTAACACCCATAGAAAAGGTGCAACCAAGATGATTCTTTAACTATGCCATCTCGATTATCCAAGTAAACTAAGGGCCTCAAGACGAACAACTATTCAGAAAAAAGCCCAATAGAACAGATCTCATTAAAACAATTAAAATCTTGAAAGGGACAACACGAAGGGACAACTTCAAGCTCACCAAGCTATCATGCAGAACGAACACAAGGAAATACTTCTTCACATAGAGTGACAGAGAGTGATAGATCTATGGGACGTTCTCCCAGCTCAAGCCGTGGAATCGAGAACAGTACTGGGCTTCAAAATAGCCCTAGACAAAATTAACAAGATCAATGGAGGGATCCTACACAGGCCACTGGTCTTCCCTTGACTTGGTCGTTAGGTAAAGAAGAGGCACACAATAAACTACCCCATATTAAGGACAGCCACGGGTCTTACAGGACACGACAGAGCACGGCACCTCCAGATATCTTGAATTACGAATACAACAGCCGAGGACACCTGACTATGTTAATCATTTACTGCTGTTCATTTTACACTTGGAGCACCACTACTACAATTATATGTTAATATTACTTAAGCAATATAAAACAAAATCTGTCCTGAAAGGTATATTACCTTTTTTTATTGGAGATGAAAGATATTTTTTTCAGTTACGAGAAACTTCACCTCCTTGAGCGTCAGTCTGAGATTTTTACAAGTCACTGTTCTTCTTCAACTATAAGTCTCTTGGTGATAATTTATCCTCTGTTATGTGCTCTATTCAAAATGTTCCAAGTTTTTACAAACTGGAGTC
>NW_024720654.1:0-17473 GCF_018991925.1 Homarus americanus
CACAACAACAACAAGCACTACAGCAGCAACATAATATAGACTCAGACGCTATAACAACAACAGCTACAACAACAACCACCACAACAACAAATAACTACTATAACAACAACAAAGTACTACAGCAGCAACATAATATAGGACTCCAGACGCTTGGTAACAAAATAAAGAAGCTACAACAACAATTACCATAACAACAACAACCACAAATAACAACAATAAGTACTGCTACAGCAGTAACATAATATAGACTCAGACATTATAACAACAATAGCTAAATAACAAATTACTACAAATAACAATAAACTACTAAACAACAACAAGCACTAAGCAGCAGCAACATATAGGGACTCAGATGCTATAACAACAACAGCTAAGGAAACAAACAAATACCACAACAACAACAAATCCACCACCACAACAACAAGCACTAAAGCAGCAGCAACATAATATAGGACTCAGATTACTATAACAACAAATACACAACAACAAATTCACAACAACTACTGCTACCACTACCACAACAAATAACAAGCACTACAGCAGCAACATAATATAGACTCAGACGCTATAACAACAACAGCTACAATAACAACTAACACAACAACACAACTACCACAAATAAACACAAGCACTGGTAGCAGCAACATAATATAGACTCAGACGCTATAACAACAACAGCTACAACAAATAAATTCACCACAACAACAACAACTACAACAACAAATAACAAGCACTACAGCAGCAAATATAAATATAGGACTCACACGCTATAACAAATAACAGTTACAAATAAAATAAACCACAACAAACAACAAAATACCAGCAACAATAAGCAATTAAGGCAGCAACATAATATAGGACTCAGACGCTTGGTAACAACAACAGCTGCTAACAACAACCACCACAACAACAACAACCACCACAACAACAACAACAAGCACTACAGCAGCAACATAATATAGACAAAAACAAACAAACAAACACCACAAACAAACTCACAACAACAAGCACTACAGCAGCAACATAATATAGACTCAGACGCTATAACAACAACAGCTACAACAACAACCACAAATAACCACAACAAATCACCACAAATAAATAAGAAGTACTAAGAAACAGCAAATATAATATAGGGACTCCAGACGCTATAACAACAAATAGCTACAACAACAACCACAACAACAACAAACAACCAAACAACAACAACAAGCACTACAGCAGCAACATAATAGAGGACCAGACGTTATAACAAAATAAATAGCTACAAATAACAACCACCACAACAACAACAAACTGGCCAAAATAACAACAACAAGCACCACAGCAGCAACATAATATAGACTCAGACACTATAACAAACAAACAGCTACAACAACAACCACCACAACAACAACAAGCACCAGCAACAACATGAGAGACTCCAGACGCTACAACAACAACAGCCACAACAACCAACACAACAACAACAAGCACTACAGCAGCAACATAATATAGGACCAGACGCTATAACAACAAATAGCTACAACAACAACTACCACAACAAATACCAAGTAATACAGCAGCAACATAATATAGGACTCAGACATTGCAACAAATAAATAGCTACAAATAACAACTACAACAACAAATAAATAAGCATTTTAGCAAATAAGCACTACAGCAGCAAATAAAAATATACTCAGACACTATAACAAATAACAGCTACAAATAACAAATTCACAAATAAATAAATAAATAACCAAACAAATAAATAACAACTACAAATAACAACAACAAGCAATTGCTACAGCAGCAAACACATAATATAGGACCTAATACACTATAAATAAATAACAGCCACAAACAACAAACTACCACAACAAATAACAAGCACTACAGCAGCAACATAATATAGACTCAGACACACTCGCACAAACAAACAGCTACAACAACAACTACAAATAAATAACAACAACTACCACAAATAACAATGTAATTACAGCAGCAACATAATATAGACTGCATACTATAACAACAAATAGCTAAATAACAACTACTACAATAATAACAAGTACTACAGCAGTAAATAAGTACTACAGCAGCAAATATAATATAGGACAAGGTGACGCTATAAATAACAACAGCTACAACAACAACTACCACAAATAAATAACAAGTACTTACAGCAGTGACATAATATAGACTCAGACACTATAACAAATAAATAGCTACAACAACAGTTCTACAACAACAACAACAAGCACTACAGCAGCAATAAAGCACTACAGCAGCAAATACAATATAGACTCAGACACTATAACAACAACCAGCTGCAACAACAACCACAACAACAACAGCAAACCACAACAACAACAACAACCACAAATAACAATAAGTCACACTACAGTAGCAATACAAATATAGGACTCAGACACTATAACAACAACAGCTAAGCAACAAACAAACTACCACAACAACAACAAGCACTACAGCAGCAACATAATATAGACTCAGATACTATAACAAATAACAGCGCAACAACAACCACAACAACAAATAACAACTACCACAACAAATAAATAAGCAATTTACAGCAGCAACATAATATAGGACTCAGACACTATAACAACAACAGCTACAACAACAAACTACCACAACAACAACAAACACGTATAGCAGCACAGAAGAGAGACTCAGACGCTATAACAACAACAGCTACAACAACAACCACAACAACAACAACAACTACCAAGGCTAACAACAACAACAAAGCACTACAGCAGCAACATAATATATATTCCCAGACACTATAACAAACAACCAAATAAAAACAACAAATCACCACAAACAACAATACACTACAGCAGCAACATAATATAGACTCAGACACTATAACAACAACAGCCACAACAACAAATCACAACAACAACAACAAATCACCAACAACAACAACAAAGCACTACAGCAGCATAATATAGACTCAGACGCTATATAACAACCACAACAAATAACAACTACCACAACAACAACAAGTACTACAGCAAATATAATATAGACCAGTACTTATAACAACAACAGTTAAGCAACAACAAATTACTAAATAAATAAACAACAAATTACCACAACAATAAGGATGATATATATAATATACAACAACAAATCAACAACAACAACTACCACAACAACAATAAAGTACTACAGCAGCAACATAATATAGACTAGACACTATAACAACAACACAACAACAACACCACCACAACAAATAACAAGTACTCATACCAGCAAATATGGGTTGAGTAGACTCCAGACACTATAACAACAACAGCTACAACAACCACAACAACAACAACAACCACCACAACAACAACAAGCTCACAGCAGCAACATAATATAGGACTAATACTCTAGTACAAATAAACAGCTACAACAAATAAATTCACCACAAATAAATACACAAGCACTACACCAAAGCAACATGGGTTATAGACTCAGACACTATAACAAATAAATAGCTAAGTAAATAAATAAATTCACAACAACAACAACAAATTCACTACAACAACAACAAGCACTCATAGCAGCAACATAATATAGACTCTAGATACTATAACAACAACAGAAGCAACAACAACCACAACAAATAACAACAAATTACCACAATAACAACAACAAGTACTACAGCAGCAACATAATATAGACTCAGACACTATAACAAATAAACTACAACAAATAGCAAACTACCACAACAACAACAAGCACACTACAGCAGCAACATAATATAGACTGACACTATAAATAAAAATAACAGCTACAACAACCTCTCACAACAACAAACAACAAACCACCACAACAACAACAAGCACCACAGCAGCAACATAATATAGGACTCAGACGCTATAACAACAACAGCTACAACAACAAATTCACCACAACAACAAATAAACTACCACAACAATAAATAAGCACTACAGCAGCAATATAATATAGGACTTCAGACGAGGTAACAACTTGAAGCTACAACAACAAACTACCACACAACACAACAAATTCACACAAAACAACAAGTACTACAGCAGCAAATATGGGTTGAGTAGACTCAGGACGTTATAACAACAGCAGCTAAGCAATATCTATAAATAACAACAACAAATTACTACAATAAATAAATAAATTACTAAGTAGTAAAAACATAATATAGGGACTTCAGACACTATAACAATAACCACAAATAACAAATAAATTTACCACAACAACAAAGGCTCACAGCAGTAACATAATATAGGACCTCAGACACTATAACAACAACAGCTACAAATAACAACCACAACAACAACAACCACCAATAACAACAAGCACTACAGCAGCAACATAATATAGACTCAGACACTATAACAAATCACAAACAACAACAAATCACCACAACAAATAACAAGCACTACAGCAGCAACATAATATAGACTCAGACACTATAACAACAAATAGCTACAAAAACAACCACAACAACAACAACAACTACTACAATGTCAGTAAGTATTACAGCAGCAAATATATATAGACTTCAGATGCTAAATAAATAAATAGCTACAACAACTACTACAATAAATAAATAAGTACTAACAGCAGCAAATATATTATAGACTCAGACGTTATAACAACAAATAGCTAAGCAACAACAACCACAACAACAAATAACAACCACTACAACAACAACAAGCACCACAGCAGCAACAGTAATATAGACTCAGACGCTATAACAACAACAGCTACAACAACAACCACCACAACAAACAACAACCACCACAACAACAACAAGCACTACAGCAGCAACATAATATAGAGACTCAGACGCTATAAATACAGCTACAAATAACAAATTCACCACAACAACAAATAAACCACCACAACAACAACAAGTACTACAGCAGGCAACATAATAGACCAGACGCTATAACAACAACAGCTACAACAACAACTACAACAAATAACAACAACTACCACAACAACAACAAGCACTACAGCAGCAACATAATATAGGACTCAGACACTATAACAACAAACTACAACAACAGCAAATCACCACAACAACAACAAGCACTACAGCAGCAACATAATATAGACTCAACACTATAACAACAACAGCTACAAATAAACAAACCACAAAACAACAACAACCACAACAACAACAAGCACTAAGGAAAGCAACATAATATAGGACTCAGACACTATAACAACCACAACAACAACAACTACAACAACAAATGTTAATTACAATCAGCAAACATAATATAGGACTCCAGATGAATTATAACAAATAAATGAAGCTACAACAACAACCACAACAACAACAACAACTACCACACAACAACAACAAGCACTACACAGCAGCAACATAATATAGACTCAGACACTATAACAACAACCACAACAACAACAACTACCACAACAACAACAAGCACTACAGCAGCAAATATAATATAATTCTATACTATAAATAACAACAGTTAAGCAACAACAACTACTACAACAACAACCACCACAACAACAACAAGCACTACAGCAGCAACATAATATAGGACTCAGACACTATAGTAACAACAAATGCAACAACAAACAAACCACCAACAACAACAAAGGCTCACAGCAGCAAATATAACAGAGACTCAGACACTATAACAATACCAGCCAAATAACAAATCACAACAACAACAACAAATTAAATCACCACAACAACAATAAGCACTACAGCAGCAAATACATAATATAGGACTCAGACGATAACAAACAACAGCTACAACAACAAATGCAACAAACAACAACAACTACAACAACAACAAGTACTAGCAGTGCCCAAATATAATATAGACTGAGATAGTACAACTACAGCTACAAATAACAAACTACCACAACAACAACAACTACTACAACAACAAATAAGTACTACACAGCAGTACAACATAATATAGACTCAGACGCTATAACAAATAGCAGCATAAATATCTACAACAAATAAATAAATAACTACTACAACAATAAATAAGTACTACAGCAGCAAATATAATAGACTTCAGACACGCAACAACTACAAATAACAACAACTACCACAACAAATAAATGAAGCACTACAGCAGCAAATATAATATAGAACTCAGACACTATAACAACAACAGCTACAACAACAGCCACAAATAAACAACAACAACCACCACAAACAACAACAAGCACTACAGCAGCAATATAATAATATAGACTCAGACACTATAACAACAAATTCACAACAAACAAATAAACTACCAACAACAATGAAGCACTACAGCAGCAAATATAAATATAGGACTCAGACACTATAACAACAACAGCTACAACAACAAATCACAACAACAAATAACAACCACACAACAACAAATAAGCACTACAGCAGCAACACATAATATAGACTCAGATGCTATAACAACAACAAAGGCAACAACTACTACAAACAACAACAACTACCACAACAACAACAAGTACTACAGCAGCAACATAATAGGACTGTGACGCTATAACAACAACAGCTACAACAACAACCACCACAACAACAACAAATTCACTCACCACAACAACAAGTGCCTACAGCAGTAAATATAATATAGACTTTCAGACATCATAATAAATAACAAATACAAATAAACAAACTACCACAAATAACAAATAAATTCACAAATAATAAATAAGCATTACAGCAGCAAATATATTATAGACTCAGACAAGTAATAACAACAGCTACACAACAAATTACTACAACAAATAAATAACTACTACAATAAATAAATAAGCACTACAGTAGCAATATAGGTATCTAGACGTTATAAATAACAAAGCATAAAGTAATAAACTACCACAACAAATAACCACAACAATAAATACAAGTACTAAGCAGTAGCAATATAATATAGACTTCAAGATACTATAACAAATAACAGCTACAACAACAGCAACAACAAATAACAACTACACAATAACAAATAACAAGTACTACAGCAGCAACATAATATAGGGATTTCCAGACGCTATAACAAATAAATAGTTACAACAAATAACTACTACAACAACAACAACCACCACAACAACAACAAGCACTACAGCAGCAACATAATATAGGACCTAAGACACTATAACAACAACAGCTACAACAACAAATCATAAATAAATACACAACCACTACCACAACAACAAGCACTCAAGGGTAGCAGCTGACAATATAGGACTCAGACGCTTATAACAACTACATAGCTACAAACAACAACCACCACAACAACAAATAAACCACCACAACAACAAAGCACAGCAGCAACATAACAGTAGAGCCGACGCTATAACAACAACAGCTACAACAACAACCACCACAACAACAACAAATTCACCACAACAACAACAACAAGCACTACAGTAGCAACATAATATAGACCAGACGCTATAACAACAACAGCTACAACAATGCAACCACAACAACAACAACAACAACAACAACAAGCACTACAGCAGCAACATAATGATAGACTCCAGACGCTATAACAACAACAGCTACAAACAACAACCACCACAACAACAACAACAACCACCACAACAACAACAAGCACCAGCAGCAACATAATAGAGACTCAGACGCTAAATAACCAAGGCAGCTACAACAACAACCACCACAACAACAACAACCACTACCACAAACAACAAGTACTACAGCAGCAACATAATATAGGACCCAGACGCTATACAACAACAGCTACAAACAACACCCATACAAATAACAACAATAACAACTACTACCACAAATAAATAAGTACTACAGCAGCAACATAATATAGGACTCAGACGCTATAACAACAACAAGCAAGCAACAACAAATTCACAATAAATTCACCACCACCACAACAACAAATAAATAAAAGTACTCAGTAGGCAATAATATAGGACTCAGACACTATAAGAACAACAGCTACAACAACAACCACAACAACCACCACCACCACAACAACAACAACAAGCACTACAGCAGAAACATAATATAGGACTCAGACACTATAACAACAACAGCTACAACAACAACCACAACAACAACAACAACCACAACAACAACAACAAGCACTACAGCAGCAACATAATATAGGACTCAGACGCTATAACAACAACAGTTACAACAACAACCACCACAACAACAACAACCACCACAACAACAACAAGCACTACAGCAGCAACATAATATAGGACTCAGACACTATAACAACAACAGCTACAACAACAACCACAACAACAACAACAACCACAACAACAACAACAAGCACTACAGCAGCAACATAATATAGGACTCAGACGCTATAACAACAACAGCTACAACAACAACCACCACAACAACAACAACCACAACAACAACAACAAGCACTACAGCAGCAACATAATATAGGACTCAGACGCTATAACAACAACAGCTACAACAACAACCACCACAACAACAACAACCACCACAACAACAACAAGCACTACAGCAGCAACATAATATAGGACTCAGACACTATAACAACAACAGCTACAACAACAACCACAACAACAACAACAACCACAACAACAACAACAACCACTACAGCAGCAACATAATATAGGACTCAGACACTATAACAACAACAGCTACAACAACAACCACCACAACAACAACAACCACCACAACAACAACAAGCACTACAGCAGCAACATAATATAGGACTCAGACGCTATAACAACAACAGCTACAACAACAACCACAACAACAACAACAAGCACAACAACAACAACAAGCACTACAGCAGCAACATAATATAGGACTCAGACGCTATAACAACAACAGCTACAACAACAACCACAACAACAACAACAACCACCACCACCACAACAAGCACTACAGCAGCAACATAATATAGGACTCAGACACTAAAACAACAACAGCTACAACAACAACCACAACAACAACAACCACCACAACAACAACAACCACCACAACAACAACAAGCACTACAGCAGCAACATAATAGAGGACTCAGACGCTATAACAACAACAGCTACAACAACAACCACAACAACCACCACCACCACAACAACAACAACAAGCACTACAGCAGCAACATAATATAGGATTCAGACACTATAACAACAACAACAGCTACAACAACAACCACCACAACAACAACAACCACCACAACAACAACAAGCACTACAGCAGCAACATAATATAGGACTTAGACGCTATAACAACAACAGCTACAACAACAACCACAACAACAACAACAACCACAACAACAACAACAAGCACTACAGCAGCAACATAATATAGGACTCAGACGCTATAACAACAACAGCTACAACAACAACCACCACAACAACAACAACCACAACAACAACAACAAGCACTACAGCAGCAACATAATATAGGACTGAGACGCTATAACAACAACAGCTACAACAACAACAGCTACAACAACAACCACCACAACAACAACAACCACCACAACAACAACAAGCACTACAGCAGCAACATAATATAGGACTCAGACGCTATAACAACAACAGCTACAACAACAACCACCACAACAACAACAACAACCACAACAACAACAACAAGCACTACAGCAGCAACATAATATACGACTCAGACGCTATAACAACAACAGCTACAACAACAACCACCACAACAACAACAACCACCACAACAACAACAAGCACTACAGCAGCAACATAATATAGGACTCAGACGCTATAACAACAAATACAACAACAATTCACCACAACACAAACAAATACCACAAACAACAACAACAAACTACCACAACAACAACAAAGCACTACAGCAGCAACATAATATAGACTCAGACGCTATAACAACAACAGCCATAAACAACAACCACAACAACAACAACCACCACAACAACAACAAGCACTACAGCAGCAACAATATATGCAGGACTCAGACGCTATAACAACAACAGCTACAACAACAAATCACAACAACAACAACAAATTCACAACAACAATAAATAAAGTACTACAGCAGCAATATATTGAGTAGACTCAGACGCTATAACAACAACAGCGCAACAACAAACTACCACAACAAATAAAAACAGCAACAAATAAATAAGTACTACAGCAGCAAATATAATATAGACTCAGACGTTATAACAACAACAGTGCAATAAATAAATTACCACAAATAACAAATAAATTACCACAACAACAAACAAGTACTGTAGCAGTGAAGAGAAGGAGGGGACTGACGCTATAACAACAACAATGAAGCTACAACAACAACCACCACAACAACAACAACCACAACAACAACAACAACAAACACTACAGCAGCAACATAATATAGACTCAGACGTGCTATAAACAACAACATGCCACAAATAAATACCACCACAACAACAACAAAACTACCACAACAACAACAAAGTACTATAGCAGCAAATATAATAGAGACTCAGACAACAGAAATACAACAGCTAGCAACAACAAATCACAACAATGTAACAACAACTACCACAACAACAACAAGCACTACAGCAACATATTGAGTAGACTTGAATGCAGTAACAACAAATAGCTACAACAACAACTACCACAACAACAACAACAACCAGCAAACACAGTAACAAATAAAGTACTGCAGCAGCAACATAATATACACCTTCAGACGCTATAACAAATAAAGCTACAAATAACAACTACCACAACAAATAAACAACTACCTTTACAACAACAACAAAGCACTACAGCAGCAACACAATAGAATTCAGACGCTATAACAACAACAGCTACAAATAACAACTACCACAAATAAATAAAACAACTACCACAACAAATAAATAAGACTACAGCAGCAACATAATATAGACTCCAGACGCTAACAACAACAGCCAACAACAACAAATCACTACAAATAACAACAACCACAACAACAACAAAATAAAGTACTACAGCAGCAAATATAATAGTAGACTAGTACGCTATAACAACAACAAAGCTACAGTCAACAACTACCACAACAACAACAACTACAACAACAAATAAATAAGCATTGCAAAGTAGCAAATATAATATAGACTTCAGACGCTATAAATAAAGCAAGCAAATAACAAACTAACAATAACAAGTACTACAGCAAAGGCAAATATAATATAGACTCAGACGCTATAACAACAACAGTTAAGCAACAACAACTACAAATAAATAACAATAAATTACACAATAAATAACAGCAAGTACTACAGCAGCAACATAATATAGACTCAGACGCCATGCAACAACAACAGTACAACAACCACCACCACAACAACAACAACCACCACAACAACAACAAGTTAATTACAGCAGCAACATATTATAGGACCTGCACACTATAACAACAACCACAACAACAACAACCACAACAACAACACCACAGCAGCAAATATAATAGTAGACTCAGACACTATATACAAATATACAACAACAACAACAAACACCAATAACACATACCACAAACATAATATAGACTAAATAACAACCACAACAACAACACAACAACAAAATACAAGACAAGAAAGAAATATAATAGACTAGACACTATAACAACAACTACAAACAACAACACAAACAACAAAACAACAATAACAATAAATAAGCACTAATACAAATATAATATATAATGACGTTATAACAACAACTACAAAAATAACAAATTACCACAAAATAAAAAGAATAGTAAATATAATAGAATTTAACTAAACAAAAACAAAGACAAAAAATAAATACAAAACAACAAATAAATAAATTCACCAAATAATGTAATTACAGCAGCAAATATATATCAGACGCTATAACAACAAAAAGCTAAACAACAACCAACAACAACAACAACCCTCAACAACAACAACCACACAGCAAACATAATGAGGACTCCATAACAACAACACACAAACAAACAACAAACCACAACAACAATCAACAACAACAAGCACTACAGCAGCAAATATTATAGACTCAGACTCATAACAAATAAATAGCTACAACAACAACCACTACACAACAAACAACAACCACTACAACAAATAAATAACAAAGTACTACAGCAGCAAACATAATATAGACTCAGACGCTATAACAAAGCAACAACAACTACCACAAATAACAACAAATTACCACAAATAACAACAACTACAAAACAACAACAAGCACTAGCAAAGACAATATAGACTCAGACGCTATAACAACAACAGCAACAATAACAACTACAACAAATAACAACAACCACAACAATAAATAACAAGTACTACAGCAGCAAATACATAATATAGACTCAGACGCTATAACAAATAGCTACAACAAACAACCACACAAATAACAACAACTACCACAACAACAACAAGCACTACAGCAGCAACATAATATAGACTCAGACGCTATAACAACATACAACAACAACCACAAACAAATTCACCACAACAACAACAACAAAGTACTCACAGCAAAACATAATATAGACTCAGACATAACAACAAATAGCTACAACAACAAATTACCACAACAACAAATACCAACAACAATAATAAGCACTACAGTAGCAACATAATATAGACTTCACAATATAACAAACAACAGCTACAACAACAATACAACAACAACAATAACTACTACAATAAATAATAAGTACTACAGCAAATATAATAGGGACTTCAGACGTTATAACAATATACAATAACAACTACTACAACAAATAAATAAATAACCAAATAATAAACAAATAACAAGTACTACAGCAGCAAATATAATATAGACTCAGACGCTATAACAACAACAGCTACAACAACAAACTACCACAACAACAACCACCACAACAACAACAAACACTACAGCAGCAACACATAATATAGACTCAGACGCTATAACAACAACAGCTACAACAACAAACCACCACAACAACAACAACACAACAACAACAAGCACTAACAGCAACATAATATAGACCAGACGTTATAACAACAACAGCTACAACAACAACCACCACAACAACAACAACCACAACAACAACAACAAGCACTACAGCAGCAACATAATAAGACTAGACGTAATAACAACAGCTAAACAACAACAACTACCACAATAAAAACAAGTACTACAGCAGCAACACATAATATAGACTCAGACGCTATAACAACAACAGCTACAACAACAACCACAACAACAACAACAACTACAACAATAAACAACAAGCACTAAAGAGAACATAATATAGACTCAGACGCTATAACAAAAAATAGCCACAACAACCAACCACCACAACAAATAAATAACCACCACAACAACAAGCATACAGCAGCAAATACAATATAGACCCAACACTATAACAACAACCACAAATAAACAACAACTACCACAACAACAAGCACTACAGCAGCAACATAATATAGACTCAGACACTATAACAACAAATACACAACAACAACCACAACAACAACAACAAATAACCACTACAACAACAACAAGTACTACAGCAGCAACATAATATAGACCAGACAAAACAAATAAACACAACAACAACAACCAACAAAAACAAAAATAATATAGACTAGACACTATAACAACAACACTACAACAAATTACCACAAATAACAACAAATTGCCACAAATAAAAAAAAAATAAAGTACTACAGCAGCAAATATAATAGACTCAGACGCTATAACAAAAACAGCTACAAATAACAAACTACCACAACAAAAAAAATCACCACAATAAATAAATAAGTACTACAGCAGAAACATAATATAGACTCAGACAAGTATAACAAATAACAGTACAAATAAACAACTACTACAACAACAACAAATTACTACAACAACAAGCACTACAGCAGCAACATAAATAAGGACTCAGACACTATAACAACAACAGCTACAACAACAAATCACCACAACAAATAACAACCACCACAACAAATAAAAAATACACAGCAAAAAAACAGACAAACAACAAATAAAACAAAAACAAATTACACAAATAACAACAAATACACAACAAATAAATAAGCACAGCAGCAAATATAATAGACTCAGATACTATAACAAATAAAATACAAAAACAAATAACACAACAACAAATAAATTACCACAACAACAACAAGTACTACAGCAGCAACATAATATAGGACCCAGACGCTATAACAACAAATAGCTACAACAACAATTAACACAACAACAATAAATTACCACAAACAACAACAAGCACTACAGCAGCAACATAATATAGACTCAGACGCTATAACAACAGCTACAACAACAAACCACAACAACAACAACAACCACAACAACAACAATGCTACTACAGCAGCAACATAATATAGGACTCAGGACTATAACAACAACAGCTACAACAACAAACTACCAACAAACAACAAATAACCACAACAACAAATAACAAGCACTACAGCAGCAACATAATATAGACTCAGACGCTATAACAACAACAACAGCTACAAATAACAAATTCACCACAACACAAACACCACAACAACAACAACAACAAGTACTACAGCAGCAACATAATATAGACCCAGACGCTATAACAAATAACAGCTATCAACAACAACCACCACAACAACAACAACCACAACAACAACAATAAGCAATAAACAGCAGCAACATATTATAGGACTCAGACGCTATAACAACAACAGCTACAACAACAAATCACCACAAATAACAACAACTACCAGTAACAACAACAACACACAACAACAAGCACCACAGCAGCAACATAATATAGGACTTACTAAGTAACAACAACAGCTACAAATAACAACTACCACAACAACAACAACCACTACAACAAATAAAAGCACTACAGTAGAAAATATAATATAGACCTAGACAAAATAACAACAGCAAAATACAAATCACTAAACAACAAATAAACTACTACAACAAAACAAGTACTACAGCAGCAAATATAATATAGACTCAGACGCTATAACAACAACAGCAACAAATAAATAAATAAATTACAATAAATAACAAGACTACAGCAAAATAAATATAGGACTCAGACATAAACAAATAAAGGCAACAACAAATTCACCCACAACAACAACAACCACCACAACAACAACAAGCACCACAGCAGCAACATAATATAGACCTCAGACTATAACAACAACAGCCACAACAACAACCACCACAACAACAACAACCACCACAACAACAACAAGCACTATAGCAGCAAAGACATTAGTAGACTCAGACATTATAACAACAACAGCTACAACAACAACAATACAAAACAACAACTAACACAATACTACAGTAGCAACATAATTAGATCAGACTATAACAACAATAGCTACAAAAAACAAATAACAACAAATAACAACATAAAAACAACAAGTGTAACAGAAATAAATATAATATAGGATTCAGACAGAACAATAAATAACTAAGTAAAATAAATACCACAACAACAACAACCAACAACAACAACAAGCACTAAAAGCAGCAACATAATATAGGACTAGACTATAACAACAACAGCTACAAAAAACAACCACCACAAAACAACAACAATACCACAACAACAATAAATACTACAGCAGTAACATAATATAGATCAGACATAACAACAACAAAGCAACAACAACTACTACAACAACAATAAACTACCACAACAATAACAAGTACTACAGCAGTAAATATATAGATTTAGAAGTTATAACAAAAAATATACAAACAAATAAATTACAAATAATAAATAAATACAATAACAACAAGTAATATAGTAGAATAATAGACTGACGCTATAACAACAATACAATAATAAATTAACAACAAATAAATACCAACAACAATAAGTACTACAGCAGCAAAATAATATAGGACTCAGACGTTATAACAACAACAGCTACAAAACAAATACCACAACAACAACAACCACTACAACAACAACAACAAGCACTACAGCAGCAACATAATATAGGACTCAGACACTATAACAACAGATACAATAAACAACCACCACAACAACAACAACAACCACAACAACAACAACAAGCACTACAGCAGCAACATAATATAGACCAGACTACTATAACAACAACAGCTACAACAACAACTACCACAAATAAACTAACACACAATAAATACCACAATAAATAACAACTACAACAACACAATAAGTACAACAGCAGCAACATAATATAGGACCAGATGCTATAACAACAACAGTACAAATAAAAACTAAATACAACAACAACTACTACTCAAATAACAACAACAAGTACTACAGCAGCAATATAATATAGACTCAGACGCTATAACAACAACAGCTACAAATAACAACCACCAACAACAACAACAAGCACTACAGCAGCAACATAATATAGACTCAGACATAATAAATAAATAGCTACAACAACAAACTACCACAAATAAATAACAACTACCACAACAAAAATAACAAGTACTACACAGTAAATATAATATAGACTTAAGGTTATAACAAATAAATAAATGCAAATAAATAAACTACCACACAACAAATAACAACTACCACAATAACAATAACAAGTACTACAGCAGCAACATATAATATAGGACTTAGACGCTATAACAATAAATAGAACAATAACAACTACCACAACAATAAATAAACATACCACAATAATAACAAGTACTACAGCAGCAAATATAATATAGACCAGACGCTATAACAACAAATAGTAAACAACAAATTACCACAAAACAACAACAAACCACTCACAACAACAAATGCCACTACAGCAGCAAACAATATAGAACCAGACGCTATAACAACAAAAGCTACAACAACAACCACCACAACAACAACAACAACCACAACAACAACAAGCACTACAGCAGCAACATAATATAGGACCAGACGCTATAACAACAACAGCTACAACAACAACAACTACCACAAATAACAACAAGCACTACAGCAGCAAATAAAATATAGACTCAGACGCTATAACAACAACATACAACAACAACTACCACAACAAATAAATAACCACCACAACAACAATAAGTACTACAGCAGCAAACATAATATAGACTCAGACGCTATAACAACAACAGCTACAACAAACCAACACACAACAACAACAACTACTTTACAACAACAACAAGTACTACAGCAGCAACATAATATAGACTCAGACGCTATAACAATAAATAAACAACAACAACTACCAACAACAACAACAACCACCACAACAACAACAAGCACTACAGCAGCAACATAATATAGACCTGACGCTATAACAACAACAGTACAACAACAACCACCACAACAACAACAAATTCACAAACAACAAACAACAAGCACTACAGCAGCAAATATAATATAGACTCAGACGTTATAACAAAAAAACAACAACAAATAAACAACCACAACAACAACAACTACCACAAATACAGCAGCAAATATTAATATAGACAA